>NC_133325.1:346892947-347192947 GCF_042186555.1 Aquarana catesbeiana | reverse complement strand
CAGTATTTACAGTTAGTGTAGTGCGTCCTCTGCACAGTGTGCATCTGAACCTAGCTGAAGACAATTGCTGTTGTTCTGATCCTATTAATACCACAGGCAGGCAGCTGCAGTATTTACAGTTAGTGTACTGTGTCCTCTGCACAGTGTGCACCCAAAGCTACCTGAAGACAATTTCTGTTGTTCTGATCCTATTAATACCACAGGCAGGCAGCTGCAGTATTTACAGTTATGCCCCGTACACGCGGTCGGACATTGATCAGACATTCTGACAACAAAATCCATGGACTTTTTCCGACGGATGTTGGCTCAAACTTGTTTTGCATACACACGGTCGCACAAAGTTGTCGGAATTTCCGATCGCCAAGAACGCGGTGACGTACACCACGTACGATGAGACTAGAAAAGGCCAGTTCAGAACCAAGGGCGGCACCCTTTGGGCTCCTTTTGCTAATCTCGTGTTAGTAAAAGTTTGGTGAGAGACGATTCGCGCTTTTTCAGACTTGTGGTTTTCAGATCGTTTTCTGCCGTTTAGTTTGTGCTTGTGGGATTGTATCTGCTCTTCAGTGCATGCAGTCAGTTTGTATTGGAATTTTCTGTGCAATCTTGTCCGCTCGTTGCTGTTTTTCAGGTCGCTCTTCACAGGCCTTGCTGTTCTTCAGTGCGTTCTGTTACTTCATTCTGAGCAGCCGACCGTTTTCTAGCCATGTTGCGTATACGTACTCCTCGCAGAGTTCGTGCTGTGCGGGGGCTTGGTGTTCAGGTCCTTACCTTGACACAAGTCGAGTCCATGAACAGGGTGGGGAGGAGTTCATGGACCAAAAATTGGTTGCTCCAGCGTGACCAGTTCTGTCATATGCCTTTGCTCCATGAGATCAGTGAGAATAATCCTGACGATTTCAGGAACTTTCTCCAGATGACGGACCCAGTATTTCACCGTTTGTTGGCTTTGCTGACCCCCTATTTTAGCAGGCAGGATACCTGCATGAGGCAAGCCATCACTCCGGAGCAGAGGCTCATCACTACCCTGCGGTACTTGGCGATGGGGAGAAGCCTGCAGGACCTCAAGTTCTCAACAGGCATCTCCCCCCAGGCTCTGGGGATCATTATCCCAGAGACCTGTTCTGCCATCATCCAGGTCCTGCAGAAGGAGTATATTAAGGTAAGATTTATACTTTAACATCACATTTTATTGTATTTAATGTTTGATAATATATTGTATTTCTTTCCTCATTCCCTAATTACCATGATTGTAATATGCTGTGAATGTCCCCTTTGTCCTCATGCATGCTGGATTTTTATGTAATTATTTTTTTGTTCTTCATACATGTTTGCCTTCACTTACCTCCCCAGCATGCTCTCCTGGCCCTATATTCACCTCATGTAGTCACTTAACAATGTATTTTGTCAGCTCCATAGTAGTGCTTTACCTTAAATACCCCCTAAAATGTGTAAAAATGTGATTTGTGCTTTAAATTCAGGCAGACTGGCAGAGGCTTTATTTTTTGGGTCCCCAAATCATTTGGAACCCTCCCTCCCCCCAACTGCTAAGTCAGCTGATACCAATTCTCTATCCTCAATCATCTATCTGCTGACTTTGCCAAACCCATACACACTATATGATGATATATAAAAAACACAAAGCGCTGTGATAATTAATAACCAATAAATAAATACATCAAATGAAGTGAGGCTGCTATCAAAAAAAAGTGTTCAGAATCACTAGAAAATAAATAAATAAATTGTGTTTGAAGCGCTTCACAGTGTGATTAAATAAATGAATATATAAATGTTAAAATACTAATACCCATATAATACATTTAAGCAAATTCAACAATTGTGCAAAAAAAAAAAAAACGCAGTATAAAATTTGTGACACCATGTGTACAAATAAAATTGTAAAAATATATATGTGCCACTCTAGTAATATTCCAAAGAAAACGTGAAGAAATAAATCAGACAGCTAAGTTCACATAGAGATTTACTCTAGTCCCAGTAAAAAGTTCATCAATAGCTCTACAATTCCTTAATTGAGGTGCTCATTTAGCAATCTTGAACGACAATGTCATTTTGCTTCAGCCACATCAGATGTAATGTTCACCATCAGACATCATATGTAAAGCAGATATAGGAGAGAAAAATATAATTGCGCAATGCTCCTTATGACAAGTACACAGGCAAACATGTATTTAGATCCACTCACGCGCACCCAATAGTAAAAAGCATATGCAGGTGTATTGAGCAGTCAGCCGCCACGGACAAGAGCAGAGTCGCTGCAGTACACAGCCAGATACTGACAGTCTGGTCCTAGGCTCCTCCCACACGTTGCGTCACGGTCACGTGACTTTTTCAAGGATACACTCAAGACATCACGGTCTCAGATTTATAGCATCATGGCATAGCGGTTGCCATAGCTACAGCGTGATCAAGTCATCATCCTGCTTACTGCATATCATTAATTACTATTTAAAAGTTTCTTTTTATTATACATATATTTCTTTTTATATACTCTATACCCATCTCTTTTCTGGTCAGATGTATGGATGAATTCCCCAAAGCATGTAGTGCAAGGGCCTGCCTGTATACTTTTAAATGGTACTGTTTCAAGTTTCTGTATACTATTATTTTCTTGATAGGTAATAGCAGAATGTCCAAATGTGCTAAAATGTGTACAGTGTGTATTTATATCTTTGTATCATGACACTTCTTACCTGTCAAGTGGGCTGTCAATAGTGTAAGTAAGGAGGGGCTGGCCAAAGTAATACACATTATTTAGGCATTCATCTCTCAATGAAGTGGAGAGGGTTACCTGTCCAAGAGTTCCCCCCCCTAAAATGTTAGAAATGGCCCATGAGAGGGTGGGGGGAGGGGGAATCTGATAGGTGGACCTTATACCTTGGTCTTTCCAAACTCCCTAAAATAAATGTTATACTGATGTTGGCCAAGAATGTCTAATCTGCTTTCCCTGTTTAGGTGCAAAATGATTATTTTTTTTCTTGTTTGACTCCACAGTTTCCCTCCAACCCACAGGAATCGCAGACTGTGGGCTCCCACTTTGCCCAGCGGTGGGACTTTCCTAACTGTGGAGAGGAAATTGATGGGAAACACGTCCACATCATCCCTCCACCCAACTAGGGGTCATACTATTATAATTATAAGGGGTTCAATAGTATTGTGATGTCGGCGGTGGTGTCGGCTACTTACGAGTTCCTGTATGTGGATGTGGGGAAGAATGGCCGGATGTCCGATGGTGGAGTCATCGCCCAGACAGAGTTCTACAGACGTCTCCAGAATGGCAGCTTGGACTTGCTACCTCCAGAAGACAATGTGGAAGGACTCCATTTCCTCTTAGTTGCTGATGAAGCGTTTGCGCTGGGTGACCATCTTATGCGGCCATTCCCTATGAGGACCCTCACCCTGGACCAGAGGGTTTTTTATTATCGGCTGACCAGAGCCAGAAGAGTGGTGGAGAACATGTTTGGAATCATGGCCAGCCGGTTCCACCTATTTCTTACTCCCATACACATGGCGGAGTACAAACTGAATCATATTATCCTGGCGTGCTGTGTTCTACACAACTATTTAAGAAAATATACTATATACTATTTAACAAAATTCTGCCAACTATGCTGGCTCAGTTGGGCCTGAGGCCGGAATTCATAATGAACCAACCCTGACGGCGCTTGAATGTGCCCATCCTGGCTTGCCCCCCCTAAGTGCCCATGAGGTCCGTCTAAGATACCTTGATTACTTTGCGGGTAGGGGGGGCATCAATATGCCAGACAATGTCTGAAACATTTTTAAAATAAAAAAATCATTTGAACTGCTAAAATCTTTGGTGACATTTACTGCTTGTGTTTCTTTTAACTGACCCTGACAGAAATGTGGTGAGTCCTGAAAATGGCGTGATTGTGTAACATTACAAAGCACTGTTGGGTGTTATTTACTAAAGGCAAAGACACTTTGCACTACAAGTGCACTTGAAACTGCACTTGTAGTGCAAATTGGATTTTTCCTTAGGAAATAACCCCCATTGTCACAGAAAACACCAATTTCAACACACCAAATTTTTTGGAGCGTTCAAACAGTAATCCACACATTCTTGAGTATCAATCTTTTTAATACCAGCACAATCACATGTGCATTTATAAAAGGTTTTTAAAACAAACCAACATGTTTGTTGTATAACAATTTTTGGGGTCACATTACTAAAAGTAGAAATGTCCACTTAAAGGGGTTGTAAAGGTAAAAAATTTTTCACCTTAATGCATTCTATGCATTAAGGTGAAAAAACTTTTGACAGTACCGCCGCCCCCAGGCCCCCCGTTTTACTTACCTGACGCCTCAAATCTTCGCTCCTCGTCCTCGTCAGCTTCATTGCAGCTCAGCCTGGTTGCTGATTGGCTGCAGTGGATGGATTGAAAGCAGCGCAGCCATTGATGACGCGGCGCGCCGGGGGGTGGGGCCGAGTGATACAGCGAGCGGCTATAGCCGCCGGCTGTATCACGGGAGCGCGCCCGCAAGCACTCACCACCGTGCGAGGGAGCTCGCATGAAGGTGGTAAATGCTTGCGGGGAGGAGCTGAAACAGCCGCCGAGGGACCCCAGAAGACCAGGTTCGGGGCCACTCTGTGCAGAACGAGCTGCACAGTGAAGGTAAGTATAACATGTTTGTTATTTAAAAAAAAAAAAAAAATAACTTTACAACCCCTTTAAGATAAAACAGGCATGTTTAAAACCAACAAGAAAGACACAAATCTTGAACTTACAAAGTTCAACTTTTCAAGAAATTGAAGGCAATATCAGACATGAATATTTATAAACTGTGTTTGATATTGCGTTCAGATGGGGTGAAGTCACCCCTGGAAAAGCCAAATTTTGAAGATGCACACAAATTGGTGAATGTCAACATGTGCTAGCTGCCATCACGGGGGATCAAGGGACGTGTTTTGGTGGTGCAACCCCTTCCTCCCATCTACTTTGTTATTGAGGAAGGGGTTGTACCCACAAAACGCGTTCATTGATCTCCCGTGATGGCAGATAGCACATGTTGACACACTGTGTGCATCTTCAAAATTTGGCTTTTCGAGAATATGTCAAAAAATGTTTGAAATTTTTAGAGCCCAAAAAGCACAAAAAAGGGAAGGGATTTGGAGGGGTTTTAAACTCTCCCTAAAACATCAATGATGTTCTTCATTTTTTTGAACATCATTGATGTTTTTCTGGATGTTTTCCAAGTCCCTATTACACCCCATGATCTCCCCGATCAGGATCTGTGCACTTTCAGAGGTGAAATGGTCTGGACCCACAACATCACGATCACCTAAAAAGATAGAAACAAAAACACACCATGTATTATAACTATGCTGGCATCCATCTCTTACCTGAGCCTGTGTTCGCAGACACTCACCTGTTGTGGTGACAATTTCAACCACATCTCCTTCCTCCTCCTCCTCCTCCTCCTGTTGTGTTTGGTGGGTCTCAACTTCTTCCTGAGGTGGAGGGTCTGTTGTCTCCTCAGATGAGGGGTGTCCTCCGAGTCTTTTATCCCCTATGTAAAAAAAAAAGGTATACTTAGCACACAGATATTTGATGGCAGAAATAGGAATATGAAACATTGCTTGGAAGTGGGGTACAATTGTCTATTTTGGCAGAGTTCCAAGATTAAGAAATTTTTTTGTCCTTTGTCAAGCTTGAATACTTACCTGTTTTGTACAAGCTTCACAGATGGAGTCACCCCTATAGTATACACTGGAGCACCTGTGTGGGACCCCCTAATAAAAAGGGTGTTCTTGTGTCCCACACTAGTGCTCCATCATCTAGATGTGAAAACTTGATCCAGCCTTGGATAGGTCGTCTAGATCAAGAGAGGCAAGTAAAAATCTGTTGCTGAGCCTTGGGAGAAAGTTGCATGAATGTCAATTGATGGATGTATGGAGGGTACAACATCCAAAGGATAGAGATTACTCTTTCTTCTCGCCAGTGCATGGGACCTATTCAAAGCTGGACTACATGATGGTGGATCACAGTTTATTGGGCTCTATTGAGGAGTCGAAGATAGAGATTATGACACTGTCAGATCATGCACCCGTCTCGATGAAGGTGAAGTTAAAGGGGCTCCGCTGGGTTCCTTTTACTTGGCGTTTAAATGAAAAACTTCTTGAGGATGATAAGATAGCGGAGAAAATCCAACAGGAAATAGATGCGTTTTTTCTAAACGATGATACCGAAGAGACACCGGGGGCGGTTATATGGGAGGCCTTCAAGGCTATAAGGGGGGTTTTAATCTCCATAGGTGTGTTGGTGAAGAGAGAGAGAACTAAAAGGAAAGAAAGCCTCATTGTGAAAAAATCCACCAACTAGAACAATTACATAAAGCCTCCTCAGAAAATGATAGGCCCTTATTACATCAACTGATAATTAAAAGAGAAGAATTAAAGGATCTACTGGAAAAAGAGTCACATAAGATTATGAACAAGCACCTAAAAGAAAGATACCAGAGGGGAAATAAGATAGGGAAACAATTGGCAGCAATTGTAAGGAAAAAAAAAGACGCAAATTTTATAGAGAAAATTAAAAATAAAAATGGCGAAATGAGGTACACATCCAAGGAGATAGGAGAAGAATTCAGATAGTATTTTGCAGCCCTCTATTCGGTTGGACAGAGGGAACAATACGGTGGAAATAAGGAGGAGAAGGTGAGAGATATTTTAAAAGGGGCAGGACTTCCTAAATTGTCTGAAAATGATATAATGGAGCTAGAAAGACCGTTAACTGTAGAAGAGATAAGCTTGGCCCTGAAATCATCTCCCCCGGGTAAGAGTCCTGGGCCGGACGGTTTCACAACCAGCTTTTATAAAAAATGTAAAGACTCCTTGGTTCCAAGGCTCTGCCAGGTCTGGAATGGACTAGGGAAGCAAGGTGAAATGTGCAGGGATGCGTTAACAGCATCAGTGATGCTCATTCCTAAAGAGGGGAAGGACAGCACCCTTTGCTCTAGCTTCAGGCAGATCGCGCTTTTAAATGTGGACACTAAATTATATGCTAAGGTACTGGCACTTAGGCTAAAGGAAAAAATGCCCCACCTGGTCCACCCAGATCAAGTGGGATTCACCCCAGGGAGAGAGGGTAGAGACAATGGGGTGCGGTCTCTTCTCATAATGGAGGCTATTAAATTAAAGGGATTCGACAGAGTAGACTGGGGATTCATGTTCAAAACGCTGGCAGCAATGGGTATAGGGCCTACAAGGCTAAAATGGATTAAAATACTGTACAATTAACCAACAGCATTTGTGAAGGTCAACAATTTAGCCCCTGCTCAGTTCACTATGAAAAATGGGACCAGACAAGGATGCCCGCTGTCTCTGCTTCTATTTGTCCTAACCTTAGAGCCCTTATTGGCTACTATCCGAAAAAACCCGGATATTAGCGGCTGCTTAGTGGGAAAGGAGGAGCACAAACTGGCTGCTTTTGCCGATGATGTTCTTTCTTATATCACTAAACCCAGAATTACGATCCAAAATCTGCTAGCTATATTGAAGAAATTTAGCAAGCTGTCAAACTACAAAATTAACCTTGAGAAATCTGAAGCTTTAAAAATGAATATGGACAAGCAGGAAGTTGCTAGACTCAGTGAGGTGTTCCGCTTCCCTTGGAGGGAAAAAATTAAGTATCTGGGCGTAAAGCTTGTAGGTTCCATTAGGAAGATATATCAGCTTAATTTTATTCCCTTTCTGGATGAAATCAGAGCTGAAATAAAAAGAATTTCACATCGCCCAGTCTCATGGATAGGGCGAATTAATATAGTCAAAATGGGTGCTAGCCCCTAAGGTGCTCTACAAAATGCAGATGCTCCCTATTCCCGTACCCCAAACCTATTTTAGAACGTTAATAGATTTAATAAGTAGATACGTATGGAAGAATAAGAGACCCAGAATAGCGTACACTGTGATGAGTAGGGAAAAAGCACAGGGAGGGTTGGGTATCCCGGATTTTAGAAATTATCACAAAGCAATTGTATTATCACGGGCACTAGATTGGGCAAAGGGAAGTATTAATAAAAGATGGGTTAATTTAGAAATGAGTTTAAGCAATGCAAGATTAAATCACATAATCTGGAATCCCCCTCAACACAGGAATTTAGGACCAGACACATACGTTTTAATGCACCTCACATTGAAAACATGGGATCAGATTCACCGCACTAGGAAGTGGTAGTATAACTCTCCCTTAATTTATTTAAAAGATAACACCTACTTTCCTCCGGGGATGGAGGAAGTGGGAGGAAACTGGATTTTGAATAGAGAAGCACAATTAAAAGATATCATTAATAGTGAGAAAATTCGCACATTTCAGGAATTATCAACAAAAAGGGATTTAATGAAGGTAAATGGGTGGCAGTACAGCTAGCTTGAGCATTTTGTCAAAAGTTTACCGGGCTCCTTGAGGGAAGAAGTAGACTATAGACTGATTGAGAAACTATTCTGCAGGGTCATAGCAAAGAGGAATATCTCGGCAGTATACAAAATTCTGCTAAATAATGGAGGTGGGGTAGTACCGCCATTCATTAAAAAATGGGAAGAAAAATTGGGAGCAATATGTGAGAAAAGATTGGTGGGTAGCATCTTGGGGGCAACACATGGTACAGCAATTGATACAAAAACGACAGAGATCAACTACAAATGCCTGGCCAGGTGGTATATGACTCCTACTAAACTAAGCAAATTCAATCTCGATAGATCGCCTAATTGCTGGAGAGGGTGTATGGCTCCGGGAACAATGGCGCACTTATGGTGGGAATGCCCAAAAATTAAAATCTTCTGGCGGGAGGTGATTAAGTTGATCAAAGTGATAATGGGTAAGGTCATCCAGTTGGACCCATGGGTCAGAGGGCTGTAATAGACAGTACAAAACCTCGCTAATCCCAGTGCTTCTTAATTCTGCAAAGAGTGTAATTGCAAAAAAATGGCAGGAAGTGGACTGGCCTGGGATTAGGGAATGGATTTCAAGAGTTAATGAAATTTATACTATAGAAAAATCTGAGGCAATAGATCCCTCAGACAGGGATCAAGTAAAAAGGGGGGGCAGATGGGCCAAATGGGAAGCCTTTAAAAGATCTGAGAGTTTTGCCGAAGCCATTTTGCATTAATATAAGTACAGATATTCTCTTATTCACCAGGGTCATTTTGAATGTGAATAGTCTGCGGGAAGGGTCTATTACGGTTTGGCATGATTTGTATATTTGGTAGAATGTTTTATCCCCTCGAAAGAGGGATGTTTGTGTACTTATAATATGAAACATTTAAATAAAGAATTAAAAAAAAAAAGATGTGAAAACTTCTGCTGAGTGTCCTCTCCTTACCCAGAATCTAGTTTGCATTTCATTCTAGTTACAAACCCATCTACACAACCAAATTATTTTAAGAGAAGTAGGCCATAAAAAATCTATTCAAATGCATATGGCCAAAAAAATTGTGTTTTCTAGGCCGAACGAACAATGTTTCATACGAACGAATAATGTGCCCATGAACATGAAAGTTGCCATTTTAAACTGTACAACAGTTAAGAAAAGCACATGGAGCAGCAAGAACATAATAAAAATAAAGATTAGGAACACAGCACAACTACTTACTTTTTTGCAGCACTCTCCTGATCCTTCTGTACTGCTCGTGCTCCCTTAATTTCAGGTTTGACCACCGCTTCCTGAGCTGATCCTTGGATCGTCATACCCCAAAATTCCGGTTCCGGTGCAGACTCTTGACTACTTTCGCCATGATCTTGGCCTTTCTGACATTGGGGTTGGGGTAAGGTCCATACTTCCCGTCATAGTCGGCCTTCTTCAGGACATCAACCATCTCCAACATCTCCCCAAAGGCCATATTTGATGCCTTAAATCTTCTCCTCCGGGGTCGGGACGTTTCAGGCTCCGGGCTTTCCTCCTCCTCCTCATTGCTGTAATTAGCACGCACCTGCTGTGTCTCTGCCATGTGCTCTTCCCCCACTGCGCCAAACTAGAAGGGGTGGGGAATAGACTAGAAAGAACGTCAGGGGCGGCCCGGAGTTTCCTGCATGCGCAGTGTATATAAAGCGTAACACGCGTGCGTAGTACGTACAATCTGTGAGCGGGGGAAGGAGTATCGGAGGCACTAACGAAGGTAAGATCTAAACTTGGGCCTATACTGCTTCTAGATTGAGGCCTATATTGTAACAAGATTAGGAGAGTTTCGCCTGACATTAGGTTTTGTCTTGTCTTGTGTCTTGCAGAGAAAATGGATGGCTTCAATGACCACAACTTCCTCCCCCTGTTCATAGACAAGTACAGGAAGCTGCCCTGTCTGTGGCAGGTGAAACATCCACATTATAATCATAAACAAAAGAGGCAGACAGCGCTGGAGAAACTGCTGGAGTTGGTGAAGCCGGTGGTCCCCACGGCCACATCCCCTATTTAAAAGCCAAAATTGGTGGCCTGAGGAGCACTTATCTTAGGGAGCGCAAGAATGTCACAGATTCCCAGAGATCCGGAGCTGCAGCAGATGACGTTTCTGTCCCCAGACTGTGGTACTATGAGAGACTGCGATTTCTGTCAGACCAGACTGAAGTCAGGGAATCCCTCTCAACCCTTCGTTCCACTCTTCCATCCACCCCAGCTGAGGCTTCCGATGTCCAACCTGGGACTTCCAGCCAGGAAGAACTGGAGGAGCCCAGCTGGAGCCAGGTATAGCATTGTTCTACAGATTTCTGGTCAATAAATAAATGATGTTTACTAGATGTTATTATTGATCACTAATTGCTTATTTAATAAAGTGTTTTACATATCAATAGACAGTAGTGGGCAAAAATAATTGGGACAAGAATGAAAAATGCTGGGCTCAGAATGATCATCTGTTATATTTGTTAACATTCGATTTGCAACAATCATGAGGTGAAAATTGTGTGTGATTGATGAGGAAAAAACTAAAACTATGTCCCTTTTTCATACACAGGAAGACCTCAGCCAGGACGAGGCTGTGGAATGTGCCACACAGGAGGAGGCTGTGGAATGTGGCAGCCAGGAGGAGGCGGGCGTTAGTGGTAGCCAGGAAGAGGTGGGGCTAAGTGGCAGCTAGGAGAAGCCTGGGCCCAGTAGGAGCCTGACAGAATCGCAGGTTCCTCCCCTCCACCTTCCAAACAAAAGACCCAGGAAGGGTGCAGGATTCAGCACTCAGGCTGATTTAGGAGGCTTCTGCATCCCTCAGAGCCACCCCCACTCCTGAAGAGGCCTTTGCCTGCATGGCTGCCACAAAACTGCAGGGCATGCAGGAGGGCCAACGCCTCCTGTGTGAGGACCTTCTTTATAAAGTCTTAACTAAGGGGGTGAGGGGCGGAATCACACCCAATACCCACCTGAGTGAGTTGGACCATCCTTCTCCTCCTCCTCCTGCCACAACTCCACCACCACAGCCACAGCGTGGAAGGAAGCGTGGAAGGAAGACCAGAGAGTGATGACCTAGGTTCAGTCTGGTCTGACAAAAGATGCAGGCTCTTGTATGACCACAGCCTGGGGACACAGATGTCATCTGCTGCTTTCATGATCTCTGGGACTTCTGGACCACACTGCACTCCCTTAGATATGAACTCCTCAGGCCACCAATTTTTCCATGAAATAATTAATGTGTGCCCTGGGGGCCAAAGGCTTCACCAATTTCTGCTGTTTCTCCAGCATTGCCTCCCTCTTTGTTTGGTTCTGAGCCCTTAATAAAGGAATTTTTGTTTCAATTCTACTCGCCTATGTGTGTTTTCCTTCAAAAAGGACAGTTTGTTTGTGAGCAGGCAGGTACATTTCAAAAATACAATGTGAAATTAACAAGAGACACCAACAACAACCAATCTCCTTGAGATTAAAGATTAAATAATACCAGATAATAATGGTGTTGTGGTAACTTAACACACAAAACACACACAAAAATATTTAGGATCTAAAATTAAAAAAAAAAAAAATACCAACAAGATCAGGCTTGAAAACAATACAAACCAAAAAAAAATATATATATTTTTTTCCGATGTGACAAATCTAAATATATTGATGAAATCACGATAAATAATAAAGAAAGAAGTTTGTGAGAATTTCCGACAACAAGCTCCGATCGCACATTTTCTGTCGGAAAGTCCGACCGTGTGTACGGGGCATAAGTGTACTGTGTTCTCTGCACAGTGTGCACCTAAAGCTACCTGAAGAAAATTGGTGGTGTTCTTCTGATCCTTTTAGTACCACAGGCAGGCAGCTGCAGTATTTACAGTTAGTGTAGTGCATCCTCTGCACAGTGTGCACCTGAAGCTACCTGAAGACAATTGCTGTTGTTCTGATCCTATTAATACCACAGGCAGGCAGCTGCAGTATTTATAGTTAGTGTACTGTGTCCTCTGCACAGTGTGCACCTAAAGCTACCTGAAGAAAATTGCTGGTGTTCTCATACTAATAATACTACAGGCAGGCAGTTGATTCTGCTAGCTGCAGTATCAGTATATATATATATATATATATATATATATATATATATATATATATATATATATATATATATATACACATATATATATATACATCCCAGCTTTGTGCAGCTACATCTCACTGCAGGCCATTAGTATGTCTGGAAGGCCAACAAGGAGAGGCAGACAGTCACAAGCCAATAAAAGAGGGCAAGCAGGCTCTGTGTCTAGACGCAACAGTGCTGGTCATGGAGATGGTGCATCCTCATCAGCACGTGGCCGTGGGACAGGCTTGTCGTTTTTTTTGGCAGCTGGCCGTGTTGAGCCGCAACATGTGGAAGACTTGGTAGAGTGGATGATCAAGCCGTCCTCATCCTCTATCACCCAGGCTCAGGGTACTTTGTCTGGCAAAGCAACTGCCAATGCAGCCTCTTCCCTCGGCTCAATGGCATCAGTCACTCCTTCCCTAGCTCCACCATGTCCTCCTGAGGGGTCCCCCGAACTGTTTGACCACAGTGTTGGGTACATGCTCCAGGAGGATGCCCAGCATTTTGAAGGCTAATGATGGTACCCAGCTAGAGGAAGGCAGTAACGTGAGCCCAGAGAGAGGGGGTGCCCAAGAAGGACAGCAATCTGGCAGTCATGTTCCCCCAGCTGCAGCATACTGTCAGGTTTGCTCCAGTGATGAGGAGGGAGGGGATGATGAAATCACTGACTCCACATGGGTGCCTGATAGGAGAGGCACATCTCCAACGAGGCAGGATGCCCTCCAGGGGCCAGCTTAAGGGCAGCACACTGACTGCATCACACCGCAGAGCTCAGCATGTACAGGGCGCTGCTGTCTCTGTGTGTTATTCTAAAAGTTCTTTTTTGTGGGCTTTTTTGAGACGAGTGCATCATATCGCACCGCTGCTATTTGCAACATATGTCTCAAGCGTATCTCGCGTGGCCAAAACATCACCCGCTTGGGCACCACATGCTTGACCAGAAATATGTTGACCTGCCATGCAGTTCGTTGGCAAGCGTATCTAAAAGACCCACACCAAAGAACAAAGCGGACCTCTCCTTGCTCCTCATCAGCTGGGATCTCCAACCCCACTATACCTTCAGTCCTCTCTGAAACCTGTACTGAGAGGAATGAAGGTGTAGAATTAGGTGTGTCCCAGCCAAGTACTTGCGGGCAATCTGCTATCGGTACACCGACGTCAGATTGTACCAGGCAAATTTCCCTGCGACAGCTGCTGCACCGCCGAAAGAAGTCCGCTTCCAGCCATCCACATGCCCAGCAGTTGAATGCTAGCTTGGCAAAATTACTAGCACTTCAACTGCTGCCTTTTCAGTTGGTAGACTCTGCCCCCTTCCATGAGTTTATGGAATGTGCGGTTCCTCAGTGGCAGGTTCCCAAACACCACTTTTTCTTACGGAAGGTGATTCCGGCTCTCTACCGGTATGTGGAAGGCAATGTCTTGGCCTCGCTGGACAGGGCGGTCAGCGATAAGGTGCATATTACCGCTGACTCATGGTCCAGCAGGCATGGACAGGGACGTTACCTATCTTTCACTGCGCACTGGGTGACTCTTCTGGCAGCTGGGAAGGATGCAGGACAGGGTGCAGTAGTGTTGGAGGTTGTTCCACCACCACGCCTCCAAAAATCTACTAGTGGTGATTCTGCCACACCTCTCTCCTCCACCCCCTCCTCTTCTTCTTCCTCCATGGCCTCTTCCTGTGCTGATTTGTCCTCAGAACCTGCGGTGCTCCGTAGATGTTCAAGGGGCTACGCAAGCACGCAGGCCAAAAGATGCCATGCGGTGCTTGAGCTGGTGTGCTTGGGGGACAGGAGCCACACTGGGGCAGAGATTCTGTCAGCTCTGCAGGGGTAGGTTCAGAGGTGGTTGACGCCACGCCAGCTTAAGCCAGGTATGGTGGTTTGCGACAATAGCACCAACCTCCTCTCCGCCCTCTGACAGGGACAACTGACCCATGTGCCCTGTTTGGCTCACGTCCTTAACTTGGACAGGGCACTTAAGGCAGAACAGAGGGAGGAAGAGGAGGACTTCCTTACCTCTCAAGGCCCCCTTTATCCAGACAGTGTTCCTGCATGCCCGCCGATCACACAGGAAGAGGACGAGGAGGAGGAGGAGGAGGAGGAGGATTGTGTCAGCATGGAGGTGGAGCCTGGCACTCAGCATCAGCAGCAGTCTTCAAGGGATCAATTACAGTCCGAAGAAACCCATGGACTTGAACGTGGGAGGAGGTGGCTGCGGATCATGTCGTCCTTAGTGACCCAGAGGACTCTGGACCGAATGCCTCAGCAAACCTACGCTGCATGGCCTCCCTGATCCTGCAAAGCCTGCGGAAGGATCCTCGTATTCTTACTGGCTGGCAACCCTCCTTGATCCACGTTACAAGGGTAAGGTTGCAGTCCTTATCTTGCCGTCGCACAGGGAGCAGAGGATGAAACATGTTTGGGAGGCCTTGCAGAAAGGTTTGTGCAATGCGTTTCCAGAGCCTGGGAGGTTACAATTTCCTGTTCCTCCTGGACAACGTGTTGCTGAGGCTTCGGTCAGTCACAGAAGGAACGGTGGAGAAGGTGGCCATCTGACCGATGCGTTCAGACAATTATTTATGCATTCAGACAATTATTTAGTCCGAAGCCCCAAGGTCTGATCGGTTCCAGCAACCATCGCCAGCATCTGATTCACATGGTGCAGGATTACCTAGGGGCAAGATCAGACTTGGACACATTTCCCACCGAAAATCCTCTGGGTTACTGGGTCTTGACGATGGATCACTGGCCAGAGCTTGCACAGTATGCAATTGAGCTACTGGCCTGTCCTGCATCCAGTGTTCTTTCAGAACGCACATTCAGTGCTGCTGGAGGCTTTGTAACCGATCACAAGGTGCGCCTGTCCACCGAATCGGTCGATCAGCTGACCTTCATAAAAATGAATAAGTCTTGGATCACCAGCTACCAAGCACCTGATGCTGACGTAAACGATTTATTTTTTTTAATGTGAGATCCCTTCAAGACTGCCTATGCTGATGCTGAGTGACTATCCTGTTATGCTGAGCGACAATCCTCTTCCTCCTCAATTTTCATGCTGATAGCTTGTATGAACATTTTTGGTTCTGGGCACTGCCACCAGTGGCCAAGGCCAAATTTTCTAGCCCCTGTTTAACAGGGGCGTGTAATTACAATTTTTGATGCAATACTTTGCAGCAGGGCTCATTCCTGCGCTACAACTAGAGTATCTGTGAGAGGTTGCAGTGTTGTGGCACCAGCACCAGTGCCCGAGGCCCAAATTTTCAGCCCCTGTTTAACAGGGGCATATAATTACAATTTTGATGCAATACTTTGCAGCAGGGCTCATTCCTGTGCTCCAACTATAGCATCCTTGAGGGGTTGCAGTGTTGTGGCACCAGTGCCTAAGGCCCAATTTTTCTGCCCCTGTTCAACAGGGACATGTAATTACAATTCTTGATCCAATATTTCACAGCAGGGCCCATTCCTGCGCCCACCAAGAGTAACTGTGAGGGCTTACAGTGTTGTGGCAACACCGCCACCACCACCACCAATAAAGGCCCAATTTTTCTGCCCCTGTTCAACAGGTGCATGTAATTACAATTCTTGATATAATATTTCACAGCAGGTCCCGTTCCAGCGCCCATCAAGAGTAACTGTGAGGACTTACAGTATTGTGGCACCAGCACCACCACCACCACCAAAGGCCCAATATTTCTACCACTGTTCAACAATGGCATGTAATTACATATTCTTGATCTAATATTTCACAGCACGGCCTGTTCCTGCACCCACCAGGAGTAACTGTGAGGGCTTAAAGTGTTGTGGCAACACCAACACCTAAGGCCCCAATTTCTGTAGAGTATATAGGGCAGGCCCCTACTTTTAAACATCCAACTTACAAACAACTCCTACTTGCAAACGGAAGGAGACAACAGGAAGTGACATGAAATCTACCCCTAGGAAGGGAAATTCTCTCCTGTAAGAGTTAATATGGGAAAAACGTGTATCCTCTTCACTGATGCTTTAGCACCAATCCTTGTTTCACTAAAAACCCCAAATTTTCAAAAAACAGTTGTCATTGGGACCGAAAGTGAGGTGAAATCTTCTGAAGAGGTGCACAGACAGAAAAACAAATGTTACAGGGGTGATAACCCTTCCCTATGTTTTCCAAAAAGCTTAAAAATAGATTTTTTGGCTGGAGCTACACTTTAAAAATGTACCAGTTCAAAATTACAAACAGATTCTACTTAACAACAAACCTGCAGTCCCTCTCTTGTTTGTACCACCTGTATACTGCTGTTCAGAGTATATAGGGCCTGGGGGCCCCACACCTTTCCTTTTTTTAATTTGGGTGCGGGGTTCCCCTTATTAACCATACAAGACCCAAAGAGCCTGGTTATGGACTTGAGGGGTACCCATGCCGTTTGTCTTACTGATTTTCATCCATATTGCCGGGACCCGACATTACATTAAAGCCGCAAGCAGTTTTAAATGACTTTTATTCCTTTACAAATGTCATTTTGTGCAGGGACTGTTCTATTTCATGGGAAACACGCACCACTTTACAGGCATACTATAGACACCCCCAAGTACGATATTTAGAGGAATATTTCACTTTTTTTTTCACTTTAAGCATCATTAAAATCACTGCTCCCAAAAAAAAAACTTTTTTTTTGCTTTGATACATGTCCCCTGGGGCAGGACCCGGGTGCCCAAACCCTTTTTAGGACAATAACTTGCATATTAGCCTTTAAAATTAGCAATTTTGATTTTGAACGTTCGGGTCCCATAGACTTTAATGGGGTTCTAAAGTTTGCGCAAACTTTCGCTCCGTTCGCAGGTTCTGGTGCGAACCGAACCGGGGGTGTTCGGCACATCCCTACACGTGACATAGTGACATAACGCGCAGGGAGGAGAAGCTGATGATGTCAAGCCGCTGAAGAAAGTGGGCGATCTGCCATTTTGTTGGAGGTACAAAGGAGTACATAGAGGTTGCATACCTTAAAGGCACATACAGGTATTTTAACCTTTATTGTAATGTGAGTGTATACTTTATATTTTTTTACCACAAATAAAGTTGTTTATACAGTGAGCACCAGTGGAGCCAGCCCCACACTTACCTCATCCAGGTCGTAGCTTTGATGGCTTCCCCCCTGCATCTCCTCCCACATCCCAAAAGTGACTTCTCCTCCCAGTCAATGAGGTCTTGGACTCCCGGCCAATTGGGTCTTAGGACTCCCGGCCAATCGGGTTTCAGGTTTTCAGGTTATTAGATGATAGGGATATGTATAAGCTGCTAAATTCCAATCCCTCTGAAAGTGTTAGAGAAGGACTTGAACGTGTTATCCAATATGGCATTGATAATAAACTGCTCAACAAAAATGAAGCCGAATATCTAGTTTCCACGGTCAGCAAAATTCCGGTAATTTACTATTTGGCAAAAATTCACAAGAACAGTACAAATCCCCCCGGAAGACCAATAGTAAGTGGGATTGAGTCGTTAACATCCAGGTTGGGGGAATACATTGATCTTCATCCACAACCCTTAGTGAGAAATACGCAAGCTTTTCTCAGAGACACCAAGCATACGCTACAACTATTAAGGGAATGTGTAATAAGTAAAGATACAATTATGGTCACAGGTGATGTGGCGAGTCTGTACACCAATATTGAACATAAAGGAGCCATGGATGACGTCAGATGGGCCTTAGGAAATAAGGATAATTGGACGGAAGAAGATCTATGCACATTTATTTTAAAGTGTTTGGAATTCTGTTTACAGCAAAACTTTTTTTGGTATGACACAAATTTTATTTGCAAGTCAAAGGTGTCGCTATGGGCGCTAAATTCGCCCCTAGTGTAGCAAACCTCTATATGGCTAAGTGGGAGGCAGAGGAGGTTCTAGACGGAATCCATACGGGGATTGTGTTTTATAGGAGATTCATATATGATTTATTGATCATCTGGAATAACAATATGGAATCCCTTATGGAATTATTGACATCTATGAACAACAACAATCGTAACATAGCTCTCACTTGGGATGTTAGTAAAGATAAAATACATTTCCTTGACTTGGAAATATGCAACACCACACAAGGCATTGTTACCAGAACGTTTTTTAAAGCGACCGACCGAAATTCATACATTACCATTAATAGTTGCCACTTTAGACCATGGCTGAACAACATACCTCGAGGTCAGTTTATGAGAATAAGGAAAAATTGCACATTGGATGAAGACTTTGAGGATCAATCTAAAAAGCTAAGTGAAATGTTCATGAATAAAGGATACCATAGAGAATTTTTAGACAAGGAAAGAACTAAGATCAAGAATTTTTTATTAGGGATTATTTGCTGGAGGAAAAAGCCGTTAATAGGGATGTTGATGACGATAGGAGTACCTGTATAGTATTAGATTACAATATACAAAATAGGGAGGTGGAAAAGATCATACACAAATACTGGAATGTGTTGAAACAAGATGTCCACCTCAAAGATTGTTTACCGGAGAAACCAAGGATTGTCTATAAACGAGCACCCAATTTGCGAGATAGGTTTGTGCATAATGTTGTAGAACCACCCCCTTCGGAACCAAAAATGTTTTGGGACTCAAAGGGGTTCTACAGCTGTGGGAGATGCTACAGTTGCATGAGAGTTCCAACCAACATAAGGAAGGCCAAGGAATTCAATAACCCCCCAAACTGATCAAACATACATCATTAAGGATTTCATTTCTTGTGATACTGTAGGAGTTGTATATGCAGTTAAATGCCCCTGTAATTTATTGTATGTTGGCCGCACTATTAGAGCACTTAAGGATCTTATGGAAGAGCATGTCAGAAACATACACAAGGGATTTGATAAACATTACCTGTCCATACATTTTAGAGATGTTCACAGTCAGAATACGAAGGGGATGCAATTTTGGGGTATAGAGGCACCCAAGCGCCATTGGAAGGGCTGTAATTACACTAGAGAAATTAGCTAGCAAGAATCTTGGTGGATACACCAGCTGGGCTCTTTGTCTCCTGGTGGGTTGAATAAAGAGTTCGACCTGGGTTGTTTTCTGAGTAATTATTAATATTAAAGTTATTAGAGCTCCTATTTTTGGTATTTCCGATATTTAGATTTTTAACATCTATCATTTGGGGCTATTGTTTCCAATATGGTTATACAGATGTTTAATCAGCTTGGTATGTCTACTTTTTGGGTTTATCATATTTGATTTCAGCTAGATATGCACATTGTGTTAATATTTGGACTTGTGCATAGGGTTAAATATGACTCAATCATATATTTATGGATGGGTGGGGGTCGCATACTTATTCTCATATTCATTCCAGGTAGGTGTATGGGGATGTGGACCCGCACCACCTCATAGGGGTTGTTGTTATTATCCTGCTGGTTCATTGGAACATTTAGATAATTTACATACAAATTTATTTTTATTTACATATTTTATTTTTATTTTTATTTTTTATTCTATTTTTGTTTTTATTAAGATATATGTATATTTAGATTTTATATATTAATTTTATTTTTATATTAATTTATATATATATATATATATATATATATATATATATATATATATATATATATATATATATATATATATATATATATATATATATATATATATATATATATATATATATATATATATATTTTCAATTTTATTTAATAAAGATTGGGCGATTTATTCAGCCTCCCCCATACACATGATGACATCGGTGTGGAGAGAGGGATTAATTTACAAGTACTCACTTAGATAGCTCGATTATTATGTTGTTAGCAATTTTGATTTATTAATTTGTATTCCTTTGATATATATACATGCAATTGAATATCATGTAGCATGTATAAGTGGTGGATATGGTGTAGCGTCCATCAACCTCCGCCCTGGATAATAATTATTGGTTTTATGCATTTTTAAATTTAACCACATCATTACTTCGTTTATTAGCTGGATAATGAGATATATTTTATTTATTGATTAACATCGTTTTGGCCAGCTAGAAGCTGTCTCAGAACATTATGTAATGTTTTAACCTGTAGCCCATCACTAGAGTGTCCGCGGACCACGGCAAGATGGCCACTAGCACTGTATTTAAATGATAGAGCTGCCGTCCAATTACATTCCCCCTGATGATGACACGTATGCCCTGTGTCAAAGATGCGTAGGGGAGGAGCCAGGATGGAGCGAAAGGCAGCGGTAGCTGTCAGTTGTTGGGACAGACGCCATATCCTCACTGTCTAACTTATCTACACGCTAGACTTAGAGTGGTGCACTGACACACCCTGAATATGTGAGTACCCCATTCGGGGGAGTGTTTTATCTGATTTTGGAATAAAATTTTAAAACGTTATTACATTATATGGTTCTTTCTTCTTATCCATTGATTTTTCCCATGTTGGAGCCTGTGATCCTGTGATCCGCACAGAGCCCAGGGTGGCTCAAAAGCATTTTCTGACTTTGTTTAGCGACTTAGTCACATGCTCTGAGGTGAGCGCATTACCTTGGGGGGTCACCTACATTGCACCATCGCATGACCTGTGGCACGTGGAGATATATAAGCACGTTTGAAAATACAGTACCATCATTGAAGATCACGCATAAGCACTTTCATTATTTGTGTGCAGCACTTTTAATTTATATGCTCATTATATTTATGTAGTTCAACAAGGACTATTATGTACATGAATTATGTGGCACTAAGCACTTTGCAGTTTGTTTGGCACATGGCACTTTTTGGTATCCGTTTGCACTTATGATATATGTGTAACTTGTATTGTTTGCTTATACACATAATATTTATCAGCTTTATGCGATTATGTTTATTTAATTTATTTCACAATATTTAGTGCGGTATACACTCCTATACATTTTATATGTGTTTTATATATGCACAACATTTCTTGTGTCACATTAGGGGCACATTTAGCACACTTCAGCGCATCATTACCCTTCATTTATTTTGAGTTTCAGGACCCGCTTCCTGATTGGCCGGAAGGAGAAGCAGGAAGACATTAGCAAATATTAATTTGCTAATGTCGCACAAGTGGGTGGGCTGCACCCCAAACATACCCTTTTTGAAGCCAATTAGAGCCTCAGGCTCTAATCATGTGCTTAAAGAAAAAAAAAAACATTGAAATCCATTCATCCGGTCCCCTGCATGGAGATTAGGAGCCAGACACATGGATTAGGATGGATTAGGGGGGCAGCACCCCTGCACCCCTTATGAGCAGCTGCCACTGATGAGCACTATCAGTTTTATTCTTTTATGGGTGAAATTGGCAAGGATATATCAAGATGAGGAAGGATGGCAATGGATTGACATCTCATCACCCACACTTCTAATGGAGGAGACCTACAGGGAAGCATTATACTACATGATAAAGCGTGTGTGAACTGTTTGATATTGGGTCCACCTTGTGAGGTGAGAGCGGTGTGAGATTGGTGGTGGGATAGAAGCACTACATGCACCAGCATTCAACATATGGAAAATATCTTTTTCAATGTCGCAGATAATTGTATCCAATATAATAAGAGTGAAAGGAGACTGGAGACTCTGGGGACTATATATATATATATATATATATATATATATATATTGATAAATGAAAAACACTGCGCTAACTGGTGTGACTAAGAGGAGTTGCTGCATACAGTCTGACAAAAACAATGGACTAACATATGAAAAAATGCAGCGCATAAGTGAAAATAAATGATACAGACTATTAAAGTTGTGAATGGGTGCTGGAAAAATAATATCAAGCCAAAAGTGAATGAAACATAAAGTCCATAAATAAATGTGAATGTCCCACAACACAGGAAATGGAGGTACTCCAGGGGATGGTGGTATTCCGATGGTTGTCAGAAGTCACCTTGCATGTAAACCGACCTCTCAGCAGGACAAGCCAATAAGCAAAATATAACAGGGAGACTCTTACCAGATCCTGTGGATTCCCATGTCAGCGACAGGGAATCGCATGCGCAATGTGTCCCCAAGGACGTGAACTAAATGGTCTGGACATTCCGATCCTCTGGGTAGCGGTCTGCGTGGATCTCCAGGGACAACAAAATGAATCCTCACACTAGACGGCCAAAGCGTGGATCAGGAAGACCAGAAAGATGTTGGTGGAACAGTTGGAGGCATGTAAACCGACCTCTCAGCAGGACAAGCCAATAAGCAAAATATAACAATATAAAAGGGGCGTTCTAATTTGAAAAAAACAACCGTATATACATAAAAACGTGATCACAGTAAATAAAAACAAGTGGGCAACATGGAGAGTGGCGTATGGGCCCTACGCCACTCTCCATGTTGCCCACTTGTTTTTATTTACTGTGATCACGTTTTTATGTATATACAGTTGTTTTTTTCAAATAAAAACGCCCCTTTTATCTGCACTATGTGGAGGCATCTCTTTTTTCTTTTTCCATCCATGAATTGAGGTTCAGTGCCTCCAACTGTTCCACCAACATCTTTCTGGTCTTCCTGATCCACGCTTTGGCCGTCTAGTGTGAGGATTCATCTTGTTGTCCCTGGAGATCCATGCAGACTGCTACCCAGAGGATCGGAATGTCCAGACCATTTAGTTCACGTCCTTGGGGACACATTGCGCATGCGATTCCCTGTCGCTGACATGGGAATCCACAGGATCTGGTAAGAGTCTCCCTGTTATATTTTACTTATTGGCTTGTCCTGCTGAGAGGTCGGTTTACATGCAAGGTGACTTCTGACAACCATCGGAATACCACCATCCCCTGGAGTACCTCCATTTCCTGTGTTGTGGGACATTCACATTTATTTATGGACTTTATGTTTCATTCACTTTTGGCTTGATATTATATTTCCAGCACCCATTCACAACTTTAATAGTTTGTATCATTTATTTTGACTTATGCACTGCATTTTTTCATATATATATATATATATATATATATATATATATAAATGAAACTGATATATGCACTATAGAGGTTATTGCACATCAAGAGGAATATTGTATCATTTGATGATTTGAATTTAGTGTGAATTTCATAATATCTAAATGTTTGCACATTATTTTATATTGACACTCTTTGCATTACATTTGAAATTAATATTACATAATGATTGACAGTCCAAAAAAATTGACACATTTAGAAACACATGGGAGAATTAATGCATATATACAGTACATATTATACACATATTACAGCTATGCCTATGCAGCCCGTTGACCTAAATTAAATTTCAATAAATAGCAATAAAAAAGTTGGAATATATTAGGGAAAACGTCCATAGTTTATTCAATATAGCCATATATTGCATCATAGAAAATCTTATCGGTCCTCAATTAATACTGCATACGGTAGCCAACACAAACAACATTTAAAGTGGGTCAGGATATAGACCTTTTGTTTGGCTGTTGTCGCCCTGCACACCACCTCAGCTCCCGGAGATTATGTTTTTGGCTGGTTTGCGATTCTCAATGTCACACCACCAATACCCAAATGTGTCTGTAAGTTCTATGCAACTGAGGGTGTTTTCCTACCCTATATACATTACAATATGTTTACAACTTGACATGACTGACTTTTTTTATTTATAAAAAGGGGGTTGGTGCTAAGTTGGTCTAAGGGGTAGGGTGAAACCACATCCCAAGTTAAACTAGCTAAATGGAAATTGATCCTCTTACGGGACTTTAAAGGGAACACCTACTCACGGGTCATAAAGAGTATGAAAGATATAAGATTGTATTCAAATGATAGAGTGTTTATTAATGGTATAGATCTTCAAATAGATCTGTGGTACATGGGGTAAATATGCAGCATACGTGATACATACAAAAAGATAGCAATACAAAATGCAAAAAATTCACAATCATAGAACTCCAATACACATGGAACACATATGCGGGGAGTACCCGATGCGTTTCGAGATATACTCTTTCTCAGGGGTATCAGATTGGAATCAGCAAAGAAAGGGTATGTCTATAAATTGAGAAAACAATTATAAACCAATTGTAAGGATATTGTGATCAAATATATAAACATAGATGTATAAAGAAAGGTAATTGTTAAGGTACGAGTATACAATATATATGGAGAAAAACAGTAAGTGCTGACCATGTAGTATTGCTTGGAGGGCATGTGTCTAATGCTGCATCCATATTAAAAAAAGGGGAGAGAGGGGGTATGGGGGGGACGTAACACCACTGAACGTAGAGGTATGTCCTGTTCCTGGTCCACAACCTGCAAGGCTTGTGTGCCCATCCAAGGTGCGGTCACCAGGGGGGAATTCCCCAACAGAGGGCGTCAAAAAGGCCACCAGTGAGAAGGATGATCCTGTGAGGGTTCCAGTCTGCAGGGAGCAAGAGGTGGAAGAGAGGGTAGGGTAATGAAAAGGCAAGGGGGGTATATATATATGTATTGTACATTCATAGGGCCCCAGAGGCATAGCAACCCAATAAAAAGCCAATAAAAATAAGATCAAGGATAGGTAAAATACCTGAGTCAGCCCGTCAGTAGTTTACTGGCGATGAGCTGTGAGGAGTATAGACAGAGGATGTCTGGGCATGGGTCCAGTGTGGCCGGGTGTAGTACCCCAGCTGAGTGACCCCCGAGATCGGGGGTCCCTGGTGCTGCAGGCAGAGGGGGTAATATGGTGCCGGCCAGAAGATGGTTCAGGGCACTGAAGAGGTAGAATGTTAGACGAAGGTGCCAGGCCAGGGGAGGCTTGCAGAGTCCAGTCTGCAAAAACAGTTAGGGAGGAGGTGAAATGGGAGCAGCAAGCTAGGTATATCCCTGGAGTGGCGTGAACCCAAAATGTGGTTGTCTTACCTGATGGGGTCCCAGGTACAGGATGGATGTAATGGAGATCAGCGTTCTGTGGACAGAGGACGCCGTGGAACTGTGAAGGAATCATTGCCTATTCATATAGTGAGGTCGCGCCCGCGATTGGTCGCGGGCACGGCCAATGGGTGGGGAGGTGGACCAGGAACAGGACATACCTCTACGTTCAGTGGTGTTACGTCCCCCCCATACCCCCCTCTCTCCCCTTTTTTTAATATGGATGCAGCATTAGACACATGCCCTCCAAGCAATACTACATGGTCAGTACTTACTGTTTTTCTCCATACATATTGTATATTCGTACCTTAACAATTACCTTTCTTTATACATCTATGTTTATATATTTGATCACAATATCCTTACAATTGGTTTATAATTGTTTTCTCAATTTATAGACATACCCTTTCTTTGCTGATTCCAATCTGATACCCCTGAGGAAGAGTATATCTCGAAACGCGTCGGGTACTCCCCACATATGTGTTCCATGTGTATTGGAGTTCTATGATTGTGAATTTTTTGCATTTTGTATTACTATCTTTTTGTATGTATCACGTATGCTGCATATTTACCCCATGTACCACAGATCTATTTGAAGATCTATACCATTAATAAACACTCTATCATTTGAATACAATCTTATATCTTTCATACTCTTTATGACCCGTGAGTAGGTGTTCCCTTTAAAGTTCCGTAAGAGGATCAATTTCCATTTAGACTTTTTTTATTTATAGATAATCATTACGGTTCTGCTCCTGATGAGTGGCTAGAAGGCCACGAAACACGTTGAGCTAACAACTACCATATCCAGCATTTATTATGGGCCGATAAGATTTTACTATGATCCAATATATGGTGATATTGAACAAACTATGGACGTTTTCCCTAATGCATCTTTTTTTATTGCTATTTATTGAAATGTAATTTAGGTCAACAGGCTGCATAGGCAAAGTTGTTATAAGTGTATAATATGTATATATGCATTAATTATCCCATGTGTTTGTAAATGTATGAATTTTGTTGGACTGTCAATCATTATGTAATAATCATTTTGAATGTAATGCAAAGAGTATCAATATAAAATAATGTGCGAAAATTTAGATATAAAATGATATGGCATTATGAACCAATAAAAAATGCTATTCTTCTATATATCCAACCTATTTATTTGCTCCCATGTGCCTCATATAAAGTCCCACTTCCTTCTCGCTTCTTCGTATCAATGACAGGGCTGGAGGCAAGGACCTAGCAGCAGGGGCGTACCTAGAGCATTTAGCACCCGGGGGATCCTATATCTGGCATCCCCCATCTGGCTCCCCCCCATCTGGCACCCCCCTTCACTGATCATGCCTGTACGCACTCAGCCCCCCTCACCCCTCTACACAATCAGCCCCCCTCACACGTCTACGCACTCAGCCCCCTCACATGTCTATGCACTCATGCCCCTCACACGTCTATGCACTCAGCCCCCTCACACCTCTATGCACTCAGACCACTTCACATGTCTACGCACTCAGCCCCCCTCACACCTCTATGCACTCAGCCCCCCTCACACCTCTACGCACTCAGTCCCCCTCACACCTCTTAGACATCAAAGAAATTTTGTACAGCCACACTCTAAAGATATTTGCCTTTATTCAATAAGGTGTCATCCAAAATACAGGTCACAGCAAAGTGGAACAAAGCTTACACGTTTTGCACTACAAGGAGTGCTTAGTCATAGCTAACAATCAGTCAATTGTGATTGTTAGCTATGAATAAGCACTCCTTGTAGTGCGAAATGCGTAAGCTTTGTTCCACTTTGCTGTGACCTGTATTTTGGGTGACACCTTATTGAATAAAGGCAAATATCTTTGGAGTGCGGCTGTCTAGAATTTCTTTGATGTCTAACAGCCACAGCATTGCCAGCACCTGGACTTCTAGACTGAAGGAGATGCCTTTTACCTTGATCTGACCCACCTGGAGTGGTGATACTGTCCCCCCTCACACCTCTCTATGCACTCAGCCCCCTCACACCTCTACGCACTCAGCCTCCCTCACACGTCTATGCCTTCAGCCCCCCTCACACCTCTATGCACTCAGCCCCCCTCACACCTCTACGCACTCAGTCCCCCTCACACCTCTCTATGCACTCAGCCCCCTCACACCTCTACTTACTCAGCCACCCTTACACCTCTACGCACTCAGCCCCCTCACACGTCTACGCACTCAGCCCCCTCACACCTCTACGCAATCAGCTCCCCTCACACCTCTATGCACTCAGCCTCCCTCATCCCTGTATGCACTTAGCCCCCCAACACACCCGTAGACACACCCGTAGACACTCAGCTGCCCCCAAACCTGGTCATTTACTACCTCCCGAGATTATTTACTACCTCCCGAAGATCCATAAAGATCTTGTTTGCCCCCGGGACGTCCCATTGTGAGTGGGATAGACTCCATCACGGCCCGACTGGGCAAATACATTGACCACTTCTTGCAACCTTTGGTCTCTAGGATACCCTCATTCATTAAGGACACCAAACATGTGATTAATTTGCTTTCCAACATTTCCCCGAGTGAGGGACTCTGGATGGTGACGGCTGATGTGTCTTCATTGTACACTATTATCCCTCACCGCCTGGGTCTCCAAGCGGTGGAGCTGTCTCTTACCCGTGATTCCGGCCTACCTCCTGCACAAATTAGTTTTATCATGAAACATTTACAATATGCTGCTAGCCACAATTACTTTTGGTTTGAGAATCAGTTCTACCGGCAAGACCGAGGTGTGGCCATGGGGGGCGAAATACGCCCAGAGCCTGGACAACCTTTTTATGGCAAAAGTGGGAGGAGGACATCGTTGATGCACCCAGGAGACCGGAGGTGCTCCTGTGGGTTAGATACATCGACGACGTCCTCCTCCTGTGGGATGGCTGTGAATTGGAGTTACAGAATTTCATGATGTCTTTAAATGATAACAACAGGGGTATTAAGTTCAATTTTGAGGCCAGTCGCGATATGATCCACTTTCTGGATCTGAAGATCCAGATATATTGAACAATCACTTTGTGACATCAACTCACTTTAAGGCGACCGACGGGAACTCTTACATCCCTGTAGATAGTTGTCATCACAAACCTTGGCTCAGAGCCATTCCCCAGGGCCAATTTTTACGTTTGAGACGTAATTGTTCAGATATCAATACTTTTGACGAACAAGCATCTGTCCATATGGATAGGTTCATTGAGAAGGGGTATGATCGAGCATCCCTGTCTCTGGCTGTGAAAACGGCACGAGACAGAGATAGATCTTCACTTTTGTCCGATGTACCCCGACACAATGCTGTTGTATCAGATGCTGTGCCGTTTGTTACCACCTATTCGGTACAACATCGTAATATTAAACAACTAATACAAAAACATTGGCACCTGTTGGGTAGTGATAGGGTCTTGGGCACTGTCTTGCCAGCTAGACCTAGAGTGGTCTTTAGGGGGGTGGCCTCCCTCGGAAGTAGAGTAGCTCCCTCAGTCCAAGAACCTCCATGCGAGAATCGCACTTTTCTCCAGAATCTCACTGGCTACTACAAATGTGGAAAATGCCAAGTCTGTTCTCTAAATGCCAATAGGGCGAGGCGAATTACCACGTTTACATCCACTAGCACCCTGAGATCATGTCAAATTAAACCCTTCATTACATGCACCTCGGTAGGGGTGGTCTATCTCTTACAGTGCCCCTGTGAGCTTCAGTATGTGGGGAGGACCAAAAGGGCATTGCGGGTTCGCTTGAATGAACACATAGGCGATATAAAGAGGGGTTATGATAAGCACCCTGTTTCCAGACACTACGACCAGGTACATGACAGGGACCCCTCTAACACCCTGTTTGTGGGTATCGATAAATATAGACCACACTGGCGAGGTAGCCTGTTAGTCAGGGAGATCTCCAAGAGTGAGATGTCCTGGATCCACAGGCTTAAAAGCTATGTACCACACGGCATGAACGTAGATGTAGATGTGAATGCCTTTATTAATAACGCCTAATGAGGGGTACACTTCTTGCCAGTTTCCGTACATTTAGGATGTAGGCAGTTTTGCCCTCTAGGTCTTGGGTGTGCTGTGTCTGGAAGATTTCATTGCATTTTGATGTTCAACCCGTGGTCCTTTAGAATCTTTGTGAAGGCCTATGCTTTGACTTCCCATCCATCTGGACCATCCAGTTAGTTCTAGTAGTGAGTGGGTGGGGTAAATATACCGTTCTTCACTTCCACCACTTTTTTGATGGCCCACTTGACCCACACTTAAAAATGATTAAATACATTTTTAAAAAATTATTATTTACCGTATTTATCGGCGTATAACACGCACAGGCGTATAACACGCACATTCATTTTAAGATTGAAGTTTCAGGAAAAAAACTTACATTTTTAATAAGGAACATTGAAGCAAAATAAGGGTCAGTGCCCATCTGCAGCCTCACCATTGCCATCAATGCAGCCTGATCAATGCCCATCTGCAGCTTCACATGTGCCATCAATGCAGCCTCATTAGTCCACATCAATGCAGCCCCACAATTGCCATCAATGCAGCAACCTTGCCATTGCCATCAATGCAGCAGCCTCACCATTGCCATCAATGCAGCAGCCTCACCTTTGCCATCAATGCAGCAGCCTCACCACTGCCATCAATGCAGCAGCCTCACCACTGCCATCAGTGCAGCCTGATCGATGCCAATCTGCAGCCTAGAAGGGACAGGGAGGGGGGCGGGACGAGCGCCGACAGATTACATACAGTGAGAATCTCTTATGATAGACAGAACAGGGGTCCAATGGTGGCCCAGGAGACGGGACTTTCTATTACAGAGGCCGCCAAGTAAACAGGAGATTCTCACTGTATGTAATCTGACGGCGCTCGTCCCGCCCCCCTCCCTGTCCCCTTCGAGGCAGCTAAAATTGAAGTATTGGCGTATAACACGCACACACTATTTGCACCCGATTTTCATGGTGAAAAAGTGAGTGTTATACGCCAATAAATACAGTATTTGTCTTTGGGTTCATTTTTGGAATGTTTTACAGATTCATTGGCTCAGTTACAGTCTGATTTGGCATGACTGTTTCTTTTTTATAGTGCCGTGTTATTTTTAACATGGCCACTGGGTGGCTACTGTGCATCTTTTGATGTCCCCCTATGTCCATATTAAGCCGGGGGCGGCCTGTGACACGGACCGTGTTGGGAAATAGGACCTGAATATTTAGGATTATATCGAGGTCCCTCTTTTTCTGCCTTGACTTTCATTTATGTAACATAGGTTTGCATCTGTGTGTTCCCAGGTATTCACACCTTTTAATATTTATGATTTACTTTTATTTTGCAATTTCCCACTATGGCCACTGGGTGGCTATTGTCTATTTTTAGCATGTCCTCTATGCTTATATTAAATTAGGTCCGGTCTGTGACACGGATCGTGCTTGCTGACTTGACAATTTTTTAATGCCTGGTCGGCTTTTTTGCTTCATTTTTGTGGAATCTGACACTATAAAAGTTTTGTGGTTCCCAGATACCTGACCTTATATCCCACTTCCAGTTAGCGGGGTTTGCCATTTAGATATGAGACTGTTTCCTCATTGATTACATACACACTTGTGCACTTGACAGTACCTAGTAGTTGTTATCACTTAATCTGGGCAGGCTCGCTGATGGAGCGGTATCCACAGTAAGGCTTGGTTTAGTGAGGCATTACTCAGCGTGTGGGACTTGTTGATTCTCTGCGCATGTCCGCCGATGGAGCGGAACTCAAAGCGAGGCTTGGTCAGGCCCTTTGTGCTATAAGGGGAGGTGACGAGATGCACTGCCCGTGCCCTTGGATGACGTGACTCTATCATGAAACGCTGCACAGGGCAGAGCGATGTGTTCTTGTCACCTCCCATTGCCTCTGTTGTTTCCAATAGGACAGGTTGTCTGTGAGCTCTCGGCCGGAGCTCTAGACTACACAATATGCCTACTTTTGTCTACTATCATGTGAGTATTATTCCTTTATTTTATTTTAATAAAGTCAACATTTTTACACTATATGGAGCATTTTTTTCTTTCATGCCGCATCCATAACGCTATGGGCTGATGTCTGAGTACCTGTCAGTGTGAACATCCCCAGTAAGATATCCAGGTCTCTGATGCTTTATCCCGGTGTAAAACTTCTGGTACATTGGTCATGGTTCGATTCAATATTGAAAACAGCTTTCTCTGATCCTCTGTAACGGGGGATCATGAGTTTCTGGTAAGCGGACAGTCTCTTTTTATGGTGGTGGAACAAGCACTGTTTTTCTTCTCACAGCAAGAATCCATGTCTTTTGGAACTCTTTGAGCTTTATACATATTTATACCACTTGGGTGATTCATATTTCAGTTTATGGACTCTTATATGATTTCTTTGGTTTATTAATTTATAATTTTTGAGTGACTATCAATGTATTAATGTGTTTTTGAATTTTATGTTCATTGCACTGATGGGGATCCTCTCACTTATTTATTTGGTTTGGCGATGATGTATATGATCGCTAATCTATTTAGCGCGATTCAACCCCCCTTTTTTTCTAATATTTCACTGTGTTTGTGTAGATGAATCGCAGCTGTACTGTTATTGTTTGTGTATTTCACCATAGCGCATTTTTACCCCCTCTTTTTTTTTGCCCCCACACCTGTACACACTCAGCTGCCCCCCCACACCTGTACACACTCAGCTGCCCCCCAAACACATCGGTACACACTCAGCTGCTCACCCACACCTGTACACACTCAGCTGCCCCCCACACCTGTATACACTCAGCTGCCCCCCACACCTGTACACACTCAGCTGCCCCCCCCTGTACACAAACAGCCTCCTCCCTTCATTTGTACTTACAGCCCCCACTTGTAAGGTGGTCTTCCTAGTCCCAGGTCCTGTTTCTACATGTCCCTGTGAGACACAAGAGGAGCTGCAATCCAAAATATAGTACACACGAGGGATGCACATGCAGGAAGCAGCCAAAGGTGGCGGTAAAGAGCTCGACTGTGAGCTGAATAACACAGAGCAGCAGCTGCTGACTCGCACAAATATAGAGAGCCAGCCGCAGCTACAGACCACCCACCCTGCCTTGTCCTGTCCCTGATAGCTAGCGAGACACCCCCCCAATGTGTGACACCTGGAGCGGTCCACCCCCCCATAGGTATGCCACTGCCTAGCAGGCTCTTTCTTCATATAAAGTCCCAAAAAAACCCTCTCTTTTCCCTGCTATTCATAGAATTGAATTTAATTTCATTTTGTTTGCACTGGAGTATCACACAAATTATTTTTTGTCCACAAGGTTTAGGAGTGTGTCCATTGGAATGTTTGACCATTCTTCCAGAAGCGCATTTCTGAGGTCAGGCACTGATGTGGACGAGAAGGCCTGGCTCACAGTCTCCGCTCTAATTCATCCCAAATGTTTTCTATCGGGTTGAGGTCAGGACTCTGTGCAGGCCAGTCAAGTTCCTTCACCCCAAACTTGCGAATGCTGCATATCAGTGCTGCATATCAGTGCTGCTTATCAGTGCCCATCAGTGCAGCCTCATCAGCGCACATCAGTGAAGGAGAAAAATGTCTTATTTACAAAATTTTGTACACAGAAAAAAATAAAAACTTTTTTTTTCAAAATGTTCTGTCTTTTTTCATTTGTTTAGTAAATGTGATTAAATACCACCAAAAGAAATTACAAATATTTGTCTAAAAAATGATAAAAATGTTCTTTGGGTACAGCGTTGCATTACCGCGCAATTGTTATTCAAAGTGTGACATCACTGAAAGCTGACAATTGGCCTGGGCAGGAAGGGGGTGAAAGTGCCCAGTATTGAAGTGGTTAAGTTTACCTTTACTACCTAGTTTGGTGCATTTTATTTGATATAAGGCTACTACTAGGTACTATGTATTACTTTCAGTGCATTCCTGTAATATTGTATGTTTGTACATTCCTTGTCAAAAGAAGTTTATGGAGTATACAATGTTATAAAGATACATAAAGTAAGTTTACAAGGATCTATAAAGTAAGCTCATTGTTTTACAGTAGGGTTTATATAGGTAAATATCATGAAATTTCAAATATTAAACATTGGGTTCACGTAAACCTAAATTGAAGATATATATCATTTCCTTAGTTACTTTTGTAGGTATTTAAATGATTTCTACCTACTATACATATTGTTTACAAGTAGAGTGTATATAGGTCAAATAAATTCTGATAATGAGCTTTAATTGTAAGGTGGAGAAAAGGAAAGAGAAAGAAGAAAAAGGGTTGAAAGGTAGAGGTATGGTCCACAAGGTTGTCCCGCTCGTCAGTTTATTATTCTTTTTAGTTCTCTTTGAAGCCTTAGAATGGGTGTCTCTGTAAGTCATTTAATCTGTTACCATGGCAACAGGACAGAGTCATTGAAGTTTGACAGGAACTGTTGTTTTATCCAAGGATGCCAAAGTTTTTCAAATTTTGGAATTTGATTTTGATCGATGGCTACCATCTTAGCATGGGACATTGTATTATTCATTCTGTGAATTGTTTCTGCTAGTACCAATGTAGGAGATTTCCATGCCTTGGCCACTGTTTGTTTTGCAGCCGTTATTAGTTGGATCATAAGTTTGAATTGAGAGAGTGTTAACCATTCCGGTTTTAGATTAAGTAAAGTTAAATATGGATCTGGTTGTATTATTTTTTTAAATATTTTAGATGCAATCACGAAGACTTCCTTCCAGAAGGTTTGGATTATTGGGCACGTCCACCATATGTGTAAATATGTGCCTATTTCTGGGCATCCTCGAAAACAAAGAGCTGAGGTATTAGGTGAATATTTTGCCACTCTAGCGGGTACAAGGTACCAGCGAGTTAGGACTTTATAATTTGTCTCCAGTGCTAAGATGTTGGGTGAAGATGACTTAGATGTGAGCTATATGTTAGACCAGTCCGTGTCTTCTAAAGTTCGTCCCAGGTCCTCCTCCCACCTCTGAACGTAAGAGGGTCTATTAAGATTTGGTACTCCATATAATTGATTATAAAGTGATGAAATTGTACCTTTAGCAAATGGATCTTTTGTACAGATTGATTCAAAAATGGATAATTGGGATAATGGTGTATCCCCCTTTAGGAATGGTGTATAGAAATTTTTGATTTGGAGATATCTAAATATCTCAGAGTTTGGTAGATCATATTTTTCTCTAAGTGATGGGAATGAAAGAAATGATTTAGATGCTATGAAGTCATTTAGTGTCTGAATGCCTGATGTTGTCCAAGCTTTAAAAGAATTTGGGTAGATCCATGCTGGATAAAAGGCCGGATTTCTGATAAAAGAAAGGAGAGGATTGTGTGGAGATTGTAACTGATATTTGGTTTTTAGTTTATCCCAGAGAGATAAGAAGTGTTTAGTTATGGGATTATGAATTTTAAAGCGATCTTTAGGATCAAGCCATAATAAATTTGATATTAATAGAGGGTCATTTTCTGAAGCCTCTATAAATACCCATAATGGGATTTCCTGTTTTGCATGGTATTTGGACAGACTGGCCAAATGTGCCGCTCTGTAGTAGTTAGTAAAATTAGGGTATCCCAGGCCTCCTTTATTTTTGGGAAGATGTAGTGTGTGTATAGGTATACATGGTTTAGAAGAGCCCCATATAAACGAAGTTGCTCTTTTTTGTACTATTCTCAAAAAATAGGAAGGAATTGGAATAGGGAGGATTCTGAATAGATAAAGCAATTTGGGTAGAATAGTCATTTTGATTGCATTAATCTTCCCCATCCAGGATAAAGGAAGTTGCGACCATTGTTTTATTAGATTTGTGATCTGTCTTAATACAGGAGGATAATTGGTTGAGAATAAGTCAGAATGAGATGCTGTTAAATGAATTCCAAGATATGGGATTGATTTTTCTGCCCATGTGAATGGGAGTGCAGCCCTAGCCGGGATCAATTCCATGTTTGTGAGTGAAATATTAAGCACTAGGCATTTCTTAGGATTAATCATAAGGCTGGATAGGGCTGCAAATCCATCAAGAGCTGGTATTAAGTTAGGACCAGAGACCTGTGGTGATGATAGAAAAAGTAATATATCGTCTGCAAATATACATAATTTGTGTGTAATACCTCCTACTTCAATGCCAGTTATAGTTTGGTTTGTTCTGATATATTGGGCCATGGCTTCGAGTATAAGGGCAAATAATAAGGGAGATAATGGGCAACCCTGTCGGGTACCTCTTTCGATATTAAAGGCTTCAGATTTGTATCCAGCATATTTTATATAGGCTTTGGGTTTATTATATAATGCTTTGATCCATGTTAAAAAGTGGGGTCCAAAACCCCATTTTTGTAATGAATATTGCATATATTGCCAGGATACTGTGTCAAATGCCCTCTTAATATCGAGAGATAGAAAACATAAAGGGATTTTCCGTTTTTTAGCAATATGTGCCAATAACACTGCCCTGCGTATATTATCGCCTGCCTGTCTATTTGGCATGAAGCCTACTTGATCTCTATGTATTAATTTTCCTATAATGCTATTGAGGCGTTTTGCTATTATTTTTGCTAATAATTTAATATCGAGGTTTAACAGAGAGATAGGCCGATAATTCACACAGGAAGTATCATCAGAAAGGGGTTTTGGGATCATACAAACAATTGCCATCAGTGTTTCTTGCCGAAAAGAATGTCCATCTAGAAGTTTGTTAAAAGTTTCAGTGAGAATGGGAGAGAGTATTTCTGAGAATGTTTTATAGTATAAAGCCGAGTAGCCGTCTGGGCCTGGTCTTTTGTTACGTTTTAGGTCTTTTATGGCGTTAGCAACTTCATCTATAGTTATAGGCTCATCCAAACTGCTTTTTTGATTCTGAGATAACTCAGGTAAGGTTATTTTTGAGAAGAAGGATTCAGCCTCTGTAGGATTAAATTCATTGTTTGTCTTGTATAAAGTTGCGAGATGTGAGTGAAATTTATGGACTATTTTAACTGGATTACCATCTGATGTAGTGGGTGTTTGAGCATTATGTCCGGTAAGTACCACGATGGGTCATGCGCTTTTGGTATGGCTGAGGCTATAGTAGTGTATACTGCATTATGATCAGACCACGGAATCGGAATTATATCTGATGCAATAATTTCTGGTATCATTCCTATTGTTAGAAAAATATGATCTATTCTGGTGAAGGTTTGATGAGGGTGCGAGAAATAAGTGAATTTCTTTTTCATTGGGTTACTTTCTCTCCATGAATCTACCAGATTGTATTTGGAAAGAAGTTGAGAAAAAGGTAATCTAGAGGTTATTTTGGATGGTGTAAAAGGTGATTTATCTAGAAATGGGAGGAGGACCTGGTTCAAATCCCCACACATTATCACTGTTCCTATTTTGTGTGTATTAATCACTTGTAATATATGTGAGAGGAATGGTGTAGGTTGTTTGTTAGGAGCGTAGTAGGAAATCACCGTGATTGCTGTATCCATTATATAACCCATGAGTATCAGGTATCTACCTTCTGGGTCTTTAATTTCTGATGATAAGGTGAATGGTGTGGATCGGTGAAATGCAATTAGAGTTCCCCTTTGCTTGGTACAGGCAGAAGCCGTGTAAATTTGTTGATAAAAAGGAGAAATATATTTTGGAGTAGAATCTTTGGTGAAGTGTGTTTCTTGGAGGCATACTATGTGAGCCTTCTTGTTATGGAAAGTACGGAAGGCTTTGGTCCTTTTTTGAGGGACATTTATTCCCTGAACATTCAGGGAAAGTATATTCAGTGGTGCCATGGCAATAGATCAAATAGTTTTGACTTACTTTTTGTTATGCAGAGCTGACTGCGCAGATCAACCTGTGTGGACTGAAGAGATGAATAGATAGAAAAGAAACCAGTGAATTCTGGAGTAAAGAGTAAACAAAAAACATATGAGATTAGATGATACATTGTATAAATTATTTTTTGCAAATAATCACAATTTACCCGTGAAAGAGAATAAATATCTCTCTCAGGGGAATAAGTGCCTTCATCACACTCCCACATAATATGGTTGGGAGAATGAGGAGGGCTAATGGGGGTACACGGATCTTCCGCTTACAGGAGAGAAGTGCTATGTCAAAAGACATCAAAATGATGTTTCATTATTGGAGTGCAGAATATAGTTTTTGTTGAAATTATTTATTCCAGGGTGGTTGTATATGGTTAGTCTTGCCCTAGGCTAAATAATTCAGTTAGAAAGGTACTGTTAATAACTTTGGTATTGATGAAGATAGTTTGAATTATTTTGGGATTTTAACCCTTTTAGAGTAAACAATTACATATTTTATTCATATGTAACTGTTTAGATATGTTAATTCATAAAATTGAGGTTGTATTGCTTCAGATTAGAATAAACAAAAACATAATTCTAGGAACTAGTTAGGTAATAATATATTTGTTTTAAGAAAAGAAAGAAAAAAAAAAAAAAAAAAGCTTCCATTACTTCTGGATTATTGAACATATTTGTCCTAAAAAGTAATAAATCTATTGTTATTACCTGATAATATATAACTGAACAAGAATTTCCTTATTTCACTTATATATTCTAAGGCTATATGAATCAGAAGTAATAAGAAATATAACTGGAATGTAACATGATCCCACACAGTGTGTGACTATCAGAATGCAGTTACATTCAGTTATAAATATAGGTTTTTTTATAGAGAACCATCTCTTAGTATAATAAATGAAGAGATATCAGGAATTAGGATGTCAGTCCATTGAATCTTCTTGGTCCATGGATGATGTGGCATAACGGCCTCTTTTGTGAGAATGATGATTCCCATTTTGTTCTGGAATTTTCTGGGTGCTGCCTGAAGGTGAAGATGATGTCATTCTTCTGCGTGTGGGAGTGTTGCTGCTTGTGGGTTCTGTCAGATTTAATTTTAAAAGGGTTTGTTGTAGTTCATCTGCTGATCTGCTTCTGTAAATTGTACCTTGGTAGTTAAATCTGACTGAAAAGGGGAAGCCCCATTGATACATAATGTTGTGGCGTTGCAGTTCCATTAGTTGGGGTTTCATGGATCGTCTTTTAGTAATAGTAAGTTGGGATAGGTCAGCAAAAATTTGATAATTGTGTCCTTGAAAATTAAGTTCCTTTTTTTCTCTTGCAGCAATTAGTATTTGTTCTTTCATTCTGTAATAATGAAATTTTGTGATTATATCACGTGGGGGTCCATCTTTCTTTTTGGCTGTGAGGGCTCTGTGTACTCTGTCCAGTTCTAAACGTTCAATAGGGATATCTGGCTTTAGTTCTTGTAATAGAGCAGTAATAGTAGATTGCAGGTCTGTCACAGTTTCAGGTATTCCCCTTATGCGTAAGTTTGAACGTCTGGCTCTATTTTCGTAATCTTCGAGTTTAGTTTGAAGTATTAAATTCTCTTTTTTTAATTGTTCCAATTCTGTTATATTTACTTGGGTTGTAATTTCAATTTCATCCATTTTTATTTCTAAGGCTGCGGTGCGGTTTCCCAGCTCTCTTATTTCTTTGGTTAGGCTTTTTGTTATTTGGTCTGAGGTTTGTTTTAAAGCCTTATGAAGCATCTTTTCAAATTGTAATAATATTACTGGGGATACTGAGGAGGCTTGTGGAGAAGTTTGTGAGAGGATTTGTTCTGTATCTGACTCAAATGGAGAGTCTTGCTGTGACATTTTCTGTCTGTGAGAGCGCCCTGATGCTGTATCTTGTGAGGTGACTGGAGCTGCTTCAGCTGCAGTGAGTGCCTGTGAGCTCTTTGTGAGGTGATTTTTATTTCTGCCACGGTTTCCTCCCAGTACCATATTTCCTGCCCAAACTTTCACAGTTTGTTCCCTGGGGCAAAAAGGTTCAAATGGATATCTTTTGAGCCTGCAGGCTCCGCTTTGTCCTTCTCTTCTCTCCTCAGCGGTGTGGAGCTCTAACAATGCATGTCTGCTCCGCTAGGCTCCGCCTCCTGCCCCTTCGTATGTTTGTACATTCAATCTGGTGAGTTAGAGGGGCTGAGGTTTTTAGAAAAGGTCAAGGTAAAGAACACAGGACCCATCTTAATCAGCGACTCTTATGGTGGTAGAGCTACATGTGGGGGCTTGCCTGAGGATTTCTCCATTCTGAGTGCCAGTAACCTACAGTAGATGATGAGCTGGAAGAAGTCAACACAAACCCATCTCCAGCTGTGGAATGACAAATCAGCTGCTCCTACTGGGTAGTGCTACATATAGTAGCAGAAGAAATATTACTACTAGGGATGAGCTTCGAGTTTGAGTCGAACAGCGAACAATTTGGGGTGTTCGCAGGAAATTCAAAAGTCGCAGAACACCCTTTAAAAGTCTATGGGAGAAATCAAAAGTGCTAATTTTAAAGGCTTATATGCATGGTATTGTCATAAAAAGTGTTTGGGGACCTGGGTCCTGCCCCAGGGAACATGTATCAATGCAAAAAGAATTTTTAAAAACGGCTGTTTTTTCGGTAGCAGTGATTTTAATAATGCTTAAAGTGAAACAATAAAAGTATAATATTCTTTTAAATTTCGTACCTTGGGGGTGTCTATAGTATGCCTGTAAAGGGGCGCATGTTTCCCGTGTTTTGAACAGTCTGACAGCAAAATGATATTTCAAAGGAAAAAAAGTCATTTAAAACTATTCGCGGCTATAATTGTCGGCCCGACAATACACATAAAAGTTCATTGATAAAAACAGCATGGGATTTCGCCATGTGGGAACCCCAGAACCAAAATTTAAAAAAAAATGGTGTGGGGGTCCCCCTAAATTCCATACCAGGCCCTATAGGTCTGGTATGGATAATAAGGGGAACCCCGCGCCAGAATGAAAAAAAATGGCGTGGGGATCCCCCTCAAAATCCATACCAGACCCTTATTCGAGCACGCAACCTGGCAGGCTGCAGGAAAAGAGGGGAGGATGGGAGAGCGCCCCCCCTCCTGAACCATACTAGGCCACATGCCCTCAACATTGGGAGGGTTCTTTGAGGTAGCCCCCCAAAGCACCTTGTCCCCATGTGGATGGGGAGAAGGGCCTCATCCCCACAACCCTTGGCCAGTGGTTGTGGGGGGTCTGCGGGAGGGGGGCTTATCGGAATCTGGAAGCCCCCTTTAACAAGGGGACCCCCAGATCCCGGCCTCCCTGTGTGAATTGGTAATGGGGTATAAATGTACCCCTACCATTTCACAAAAAAGTGTCAAAATGTTTAAAAAACACAAGACACGGTTTTTGACAAGTCCTTTATTAATTTCCTCTTCTTTTGGCTTCTTCTTCCATCTTCTTTCTTCTGGTGTTCTGTCAGTGTGCTTCTTCTTCCTACATCTCCTTCTTCATCTTCTTCTTCTTCTTCTTCTTCTTCCGCTATTCTCGTCCCTCATCTTCCTCGGAACAGAGAAGCTAGGAGCGGAGAAGAAGCCTGGAGGAAGATGTGGGATGAGAAGAGCGGACGAAGAAGAAGGTGGAGAAGAAGAAGATGAAGAAGAAGAAATTAATAAAGGACTTGTCAAAAACCGTCTCTTGTGTTTTTTAAACTTTTTGACACTTTTTTGTGAAATGGTAGGGGCACATTTGTACCCCATTACCAATTCACACAGGGGGGGCCGGGATCTGGGGGTCCCCTTGTTAAAGGGGGCTTCCAGAATCCGATTAGCCCAAAGACCCCCACAACCACTGGCCAAGGGTTGTTGGGATGAGGCCCTTCTCCCCATCAACATGGGGACAAGGTGCTTTGGGGGCTACCTCAAAGCATCCTCCCAAGGGAAGGGCATGTGGCCTGGTACGGTTCAGGAGGGGGGCCGCTCTCTCATCCCCCCTCTTTTCCTGCGGCCTGCCAGGTTGCATGCTCGGATAAGGGTCTGGTATGGATTTTTGAGGGGACCCCACACCATTTTTTTAAAATTTTGGTGCAGGGTTCCCCTTAAAATCCATAGATTTTGAGGGGGACCCCACGCCAATTTTTTTAAAATTTGGCACGGGGTTCCCCTTAATATCCATACCAGACCTGAAAGGCCTGGTATTGAATTTAGGGGGACCCCCACGCATTTTTTTTATTTTGGGTCAGGGTTCCCCTGTGGGGAAATCCCATGCAGTTTTTATCAATGAACTTTTATGTGTATTGTCGGACCGACAATTCATTAATAGCCGCGAGTAGTTTTAAATGACTTTTTTTCGTTTGAAATGTCATTTTGCTGTCAGACTGTTCTAAACATAGGAAACATGTGCCCCTTTACAGGCATACTATAGACACCCCCCAGGTATGAAATTTAAAGGAATATTACACTTTTATTGTTTCACTTTAAGCATTACTAAAATCACTACTCCTGAAAAAACGTCAGTTTTTAAAAATTCTTTTTGCATTGATACATGTCCCCTGGGGCAGGATCCAGGTCCCCAAACACTTTTTATGACAATAACTTGCATATAAGCCTTTAAAATGAGCACTTTTGATTATTCATGTTCGTGTCCTATAGACTTAAACAGTGTTCGCGTGTTCAAACTAATTTTTTGCTTTTTCGCAAGTTCTGCTGAACCGGGGGGTGTTCGGCTCATCCCTAATTACTACTACATATGATGTTCAGCTCCACCAAACAAGCTAAACCAAGATTTCATCCGTAACAAGCACCATTAAACCTGTTGTGACAATGACTCTTAATAATAACTTGTTTGTCTCATTGATAACTCAACATCTTCTTTGACTTGCTATTACTGATTGTGATTAAATAAATCATCAAAAAAGTTACTGTTATTTTAAATATGCAGGTACTGGAGGCATGACTCATAATATACAGTGTATATTACTGAGATTTAATTTTTAATATGTATATCAAAAGAAAGTTAAGATAACTGTAAAATTGTTTTAAAAGAAGTAAGGATTTCACTAGTGTATAACATTAGATTTTAATTAGATTTTCTTATCTATTAAAGCTTTGGTAATTTGGATAAATTCATTTATTTTAATGCTTTTAATAATGTTTCTATTTCATATGTTGTGTTTAACGATTTAATTTTGTGACTAAGGTATTTTAGAGTGAAGATTAAAACATTCTAAAATAAAAAAATAAGCCTCTTATTGCTCACAATCAAATAAATAATTGCACTTTTGGGATTATGATAAAACCAGAATGATTACAGGAGCTGATAATATAAGTAATGAAAATTAAGAAAGTCTGGCTCTATTTATTCTTCATGTACTTTTATTTCTGAGAAAATATTGATCTTTTTAAGTATACCAGAATAAACTTTGTTAAAAATAATATTATAAAACTCATTTTACTGAACCACCTTCAAAATAATTTTTAATGTGCAGCTGGTCTCCATAATTTAGGCAGATATGTGAGAATGAGCAGCAATCATTTGTAGCTCTATTTTAACTTATTCCATTAAACAATGTTCTGTAATTATAAATTTGCAAAAAGTCCTATTGCAGTTTCTAGAAACTCTCTATTATTATCAGGTTTTATCTGTCAAAAAAATACCTAAAATCCTTTTCTCTGTACCTGGGGAATATTGATATTAATTAAAGGATGTGATGATGAATGTGACATGCATTACATTTGTGCATGTCAGCCCCAAAAGATTCTATAAATTACCTTTTTATTGACCAGTTTTCAATAAATTGTAACAATTTTTTACCTTTTTTACTTATTGTATGTCCGTGTATCTTTATTTACATATTATTCTTTTCCATGTATCCTATTTAGTATGAGATGGCAATCTCTGTAGAGAAAAACACTACAGCTATATCTATCTTCCTCAATTTACTGAATGTATACATGTACTGTATATGTGCGAGTTTACCAACTGAGGTCTCATCTTAAATAAGAAATATAGAAAAGTGCAAAATGTAAATAAGATATACAGACACATAATACGTTAAATTTAAAATCATTTACCAAAATCATATAATAGGACACACCTAATCTCTTCAATTAATCTGTATCCAATCTGGAAGGCCCTTGCAGTACATAGTTGGTGGTAGATTGTACAGTATTTGGGGAACTTACAGTAAGTCAGGCAGCTGTGGTTTGCATCCCTGCAGAGCCACTGCTAATAATAACCAAACATAAACTACCTAGAACCTTGACTTTCTATCACCTAGCCTGAGCAACAGATAGAACCTAAACAACCTGACAGGGGAAATAAAAAACACAGCCATTAAAACATAATTTACATTTAATTATTAAAGCTAACCAGTCCTAGATGTGTTTGTTTTTATTTTATTTCACCTGATAATTCTGCCAGTTAGATCATTCCTGACCTAATGTATGGTGACACCACTCACTCACCCTACTGTGTCAGGACAATGGAAACAGGACACGACTATTGAAACACGTACATCTTATGCTGGTGATGCATTCTTTTTTTGTTTTTGTTCAACCAGTGGGTTGAATGAAAACAAAAATGACCCAATATCGCCAGTCACACATTTGAGGTGGATGGGGGAAATACTCCCACTGTGCTATTGTGTTCTTTTTGTGGGGAGACTTCCTTAAAAAAAAATGTTTACCGTGATTCCAATACATTGGAAAAACCCGACAGGCAGCCCATACAGGCTGACCATACATGGATCAAAATTTGGCCTGTCCCTGCTGAACATTGCAGAGTGTGGTTCTTTAGTCCCCCGAGAACAATGCACTTGATAACAGCACATTCAGAATAAAGAAGAAGCACAACTGACAAGATCTCTAGCAAAATCAATAGTTTTTTTTTATCATATACTGTACATAACAAAATACTTTCAAAGGTATATTTAACAGACCAAAAGGGACCAAATAAGAGGAGTTAATTGTCAAAGTTTACATACTGCTTAATAAAGAGGAAGAACAGTTAACATTTTTATTGTCATATATAACCATACCCCCTCCCCCCACCCCCCCCAAAAAAAATATTTATAAATATAAGGGCACAATTATTTATTTACATTAAATTGTTCCTATTTGTTTACATGTATATGTAAAAAGTTTAATCAAACTACACATTCCCTTCAAAGTAAAGGCACCCAGAAATTATTACCAATAATCAAAAGAAAAGATTTCTCCTCAATTTATTTTAATTTCGGTTTTATATAACTTTTTATTTGCTACACTGAGCACAATGCTCTAAGATAATTTCACGGTATGAAAATATGAATAATTTCATATTTAGAGTGTAACATGTAACATGTTACTAAATCACCTGCAGCCACTCTGACCAGATCCCCAATTGTGACAGCAGATGGGGGATCCTCTACCTGCACTGGCTGTCAAAATTCAAAAACAGCACAACCACGTGGGAATAAATAAATGAACTACAACTACTGTCAGCCATTGCGGGTTATGGCTTGTAGTTTTCAATAAACTACGAGGCAGCTGTTGAGAGTCCTCATAGTTCATTGATCTTTCTGGACTTCAGTAACTGCCTGCCTGTATTGGAAGTGGGGGCAGACAGCTCTTCTGACAGTATGCAGGATCCTGACATTGCACCTACGATCTGCTGATCACAGGTGCAATGCTTTACAGGCTTCTAAGGATAAAAATAATAAATTCACATTTTTCTATCTGCAAATATATGTGCATTTATCTATTTTTTTTAAAGGTGAACCTAACCTTTCAGTAGACTTTGGGTCAGCACTACAGCTTCCTGCGACTCAATTGGAGGAATTTACCATTTCCTTTATATAAGGAAGCATTGCAGAATGGAACTAACATGTTTCAAATTTATGGCTGAGATAATCATAATGTTATAAAGTCTATAGGGCCAGATCTTGTGGAACTTCTTCTGGCCCCAGCAAACTGGCTAAGTTTGGAATTATATAAATATTAAGTCATAGACACAGAAGGTTCAATAAAGTTATGGGTGATGAGGCTGGTCACTCTAAATCAGTACACCTGGAACTAATTATTAGATAAGTGGGGTCACTCTACTCTACAAACATGTCATAGGTGTATGGATCCAGAAGGAGAAAGTTGTAAGTACACTATTTTACCAAGAAGAAAGCAATCACTGTGCATAGGCAATGCAGACAATACAAGATTACATTGGCTGGCAGGATGACAGTCTGTAACCACTTACTAGGCACAGGAAAATGTTACTGATTGTCAGCTACATGATGGTTGCATACCCCACTTGGCAGCCCTGCCTTTATAGGCAATGACTAAACAGAAATGTATCCCTATAAAACTGTAACCTTCAGAGCAAGCACTGTAATACTATAAAAACATCTTCAGACCAGTTTCAATAGGCTTTTGTTGAACAATTTTGCACTGGATTATAGACTGTCTTAGAGCCAGGATAAGAGGCATAGACTTGTGATGAGTGACTCCACAAATATATGATTCACCAAGAGTTGTAAGAATCCATAAAAAAATAGTGAACCAACTATTCAATTTCCCTACTCCAAACCTACCATATTCTAGCCATCCAATAGTCAAATCACAGCACATTGTTGACCTATTTTACTTGGCTACTCATCAAACTGATTCCATCATAGAATGCTTTGTTTAAAAATCCACAGAGATTATGCTTTTCTGAGCACTCTATGAAATGCTCACAAGGCAATCATTATGGGCTGCATAATTCAAATTCCCTCTCAAATTGAGAATCTTCTGTAGGCTTAAGGAGTTGAAGATAGAGTATTTCACATTAAATGTTCAATCCAAGCAGCTCCAACTAGCTATCAAGGAGATCCAACTAGCTATCTAGTTAAAAAAAAAAAACTAGGAGACTGGGTCTAGATGACTTCAAAGCTCTATAATTAAAAAAATGCTTAGTCATACTGGCACTGTGATTACTAACACTCTGCAATGATGTTAAAGCAAAGAGCTCTTTGGGCATGATATCCTTACAGTGACAATTAACCTAACAGTGACATACAAATAATATATACAGTAGCTGGGGAATACCGTAATCAAGAACGTAAGTCAGGCCAGGGTCATACACAGTGAATCAGCAGATAAAAAAGGGCCGTTCCAGAATCACAAACGTAAGCCAAGCCAGGGTCATACGCAGGGAATCAGCAGATGGGGAAAGGTGAATAGGAATCAGGGAACAAGGCAAGGATGAAAGGGAACTGGAACACAGGAGGGACAGGCTCGGGATGGGGATCAGGTACAGGCTCAGGATTGGGTACAGATACAGGTACAGGTTCAGGTCACAGTCTGGCAGGTCAGGGTGCAAAGATGAAACCAAGGCAAACATGTGAGTGCTTGCCGGGTATTTATATGTATGCCTGTGATTAGCTTCAAGTGACACCTGAACGCAGGAGGTGTTGTCTGCTCCACACTGCCAGGATCCATCCGATGGTGGACGCCAGTACTGCGGCCCAAAGATGACATAACACCAGCAGCACCAGCAGGAGAAAGCTCTCCTGACAGTTCCAAACTGCCAGGAGACACCTACTCCTGACATTACCACTGCAATCAGTAATCTGCCCAAGGAAAATACAGACACTACTGGTCTTATTTTCAACCCATCTCTCTGCCTAATCTAGATGCCAAGATCTTAGCTAAGATGAACAATGCCATCACAAATCTGATCAGGAGAGATTAGGTGGGCTTTATGCCCAAAAAGAAGGCAGGAAAATTGTCCAACATATTTTACATCTTATGTAATACAATATATAACTGTAAAAAAGGTGCTGAGAACATAAAATGTGTGTTACACCAAATAAGCACCACTGTAAAAACCAAAGTGACCAAATACATGACAAGTAAAGATTAGTCTATTCTGCCACATTTCTAAATAAACTCAATAGTTCACTATGAACAAAAAGTGCTCCAGTGCTCAAATAAAGATGAGTAAATCCTGCAACACTTCAAAATTCAATCTCTCCACCACAAGGCATTATTCAGACACCAATGTATTTCTACTGGCTTTTCCCTTATGGAAAGAGACTAAGCTTAAAAGGTTCTCTCTCCTTTCGCAATTGAGAAAGGCTGAAAACGTATTGCTTTTTCCCCCGTGGTGGCTGGCCTATGTACTGTTACTTCCTTATGGAATCATATTAAAGCCTTAAAATGAGTAAAATTGCCAAATCTCTTTTATGGACCAAACATAAATTCTATGAGTATTCAAACAAACCTCATAGGATGCTAGTGAATAAACTTAAGCCCTGTCCTGTTCATTGTTTTTCTGATTATCTTATTCAACCTGTAGTTTGATGCTTTTTGCTTCTCTACACTTACCTAAATTGTCCCCATTCAACCTCTCCACACTAAATGCTGATACCACCATTGACGGGCTCCCATATTCCTACTACAAGTTCTTCATCCCGACTCTAGCCCCGCATCTGCTAGATTTATTCACCTCCTTGAAGGTGAATGAAAGGTGACACTCCCCATCCTCAATTTCTGCATGCTTTTATTACAATCATACCAAAATCACATAAAAATCAGTCCCTTCCTGACAATTATTGGAATATAGCCTTACTTAACTCAGATTATAAAATATTTCCTAAAATCCTAGCCAACAGACTTACCCAAATACTCCATAAGCTTATACATAAAGATCAAGTTGGGTTTGTCCCTGGCAGGCATGCTGGAGATAACACTAGACGTACTATAGACCTTATTGACCTGTTAAATAAGACCAACCGTCCAGCTCTTATTTTGAGTTTGAATGCTCAAAAAGCTTTTAAAAGCCTTAGCTGGCCATTAAGGTTTGCTACGCTTTCTCATTATGGCTTTACTGGTCAGTTAATTTAGGCATTACAAGCTATGTATTCCTGACCTTGTTCTCAAGTACAGCTGTCTTCCTTCTTGACGTTTTTATTCCGAGAAGCAATGGCACCAGGCAAAGTGGTCCTCTATCTCCCTTAATCTTTATATTATGTTTAGAACCCCTTGCTGAAGCAATCTGTTCTCACTCAGATATTCATGGATTATTTTTGGGACAGAGGGAATGCAAACTTTCCCTTTTTGCCAATGACACTCTCTTAAAGGGGTTGTAAAGGTAAAAATTTTTTCACCTTAATGCATTCTATGCATTAAGGTGAAAAAACTTCTGACAGAACCGCCGCCCCCAGCCCCCCCGTTTTACTTACCTGACGCCTCGAAAGTCAGCTTCGCGTTCCCGACATCTGTTCCTCCGCTCACCCTGGCCGCTGATTGGCTGCAGTGGATGGATTGAAAGCAGCGCAGCCATTGGCTCGCGCTGCTGTCAATCACATCCGATGACGCGGCGCGCCGGGGGGCGGGGCCGAGTGATACAGCGAGCGGCTATAGCCACCGGCTGTATCACGGGAGCGCGCCCGCAAGCACTCACCACCGTGCGAGGGAGCTCGCATTAAGGTGGTGAATGCTTGCGGGGAGGAGCTGAAACAGCCGCCGAGGGACCCCAGAAGACCAGGTTCGGGGCCACTCTGTGCAGAACGAGCTGCACAGTGAAGGTAAGTATAACATGTTTGTTATTTTAAAAAAAAAAAAAAAAACACCTTTACAAACGCTTTAACATTGACTAATCCATATACCCCTCCCCAATCTTCATGACTTATTGTTGTCTTTTGGTTCACTACAACTAAAACAGAGGCCCGCCCCCATATCCACCCTCCCTACTTGCAACTCTACAGCAGAACTTCTCCCACCATTGGTTCTCCCCCCCCTAAATATTTAGGTATTCATTTGATTCCCTCTTATTCCACCCTGTATCAAGCAAATTGTCCCTCTGTGTTCCAGGAAATGAAGCTGCTCCTGAAACAGTGGGATAACTATCCTCTCTCAGTCTTAGGAAAGATTAATGTCCGCAAGATGTCTATACTTCCAAAGCTTTTGTAGCTTTTTGAAACTCTGCCAGTCCTTATTCCGTTAGCACAGCTTAAATCCCTCCAGAGATCCTTTCTTAACTTTATTTGGCATAATAAATCATATTGTATTGCTAGCTCTGTGGTACTCGCTTTACGATCCTGAGGGGGTTTAACAACTTGTCGACCAGTCACCACAGTTGTACTGCAACAGGTTGGCATGGCTGCGTGAACCGCCGTCATTGTACACCGGCCACTTTAAGAGCTATTGGAGGCACACGCACCCATGGAGCAATCCTGGAGCTGATGCGTGTGGCTGGTTGCCGCGTTGTCTGCCGGCAACCCGTCATTCCTCCACAGAGAGCTAGATCTGTCAATGTAAACAGACAGATCACCATTCTGAAAGGGGAGGAGAGACAGATCTGCTGTTCCTAGTGATTAGGAACAGCGATCTCTCGCCTCCTCCAGTTAGTCCCATTCCCCCACAGTTAGAAACACCACCCAGGGAACACGTTTAATCCCTTGATCGCTCACTAGTGTAAAACTCCTTCTCTGCCAGTGACATTTACACAGTAATCAGTGCATTTTATAGGTCCCAAAAAGTGTCAAAAGTGTCCAATCTGTCCACTGCAATGTCGCAATCCCACTAAAAATCATTGATCACCGCCATTACTAGTAAAAAAAAAAAAATAATAATTAAAAATGCCATAAAAATATCCCCTATTTTATAGACTCTATAACTTTTGTGCAAACCAATCAATATATGCTTATTGCGATTTTTTTGTTACCAAAAATATGTAGTAGAATACATATTGGCATAAACTAATGAAGAAATTTGCTTATTTACTTTTTTTGGATATTTATATGTAGCAATAAGTAAAAAATATTGCTTTTTTTCAAAATTGGCGGTCTTTTTTTTCTGTTATAGCGCAAAAATTAAAAAACGCAGAGGTGATCAAATACCACCAAAAGAAAGCTCTATTTGTGGGAAGAAAGGACATTGATTTTGTTTGGGTACAACGTTGTACAATCGTGCAATTGTCATTTAAAGCAACGCAGTGCCGTATCACAAAAAATGGCCTGATCATTAAGGGGGCAAATCCTTACGGTCCTTAAGTGGCTAATTGCTCCAGATATAGTCAAGTATTATTATGCTACACATCTTAGGGTGGTTACTTAATGGTCAACGTGTCCCCAAAAGGTGGTCAGAAATCGAAAATTAGAATTACGTGCTCTGTATGCCCTTGTTCTTTGATATGGTCAAATCTCTATACATCCATTACCCAGCTAAAAGGTTTTTGTTTGGCTCTGATGTTTCCATTTGGAAAAATGTTTTAAGAAGTACTCTCTCTCTTCTCCATGCTCACCTCTCTTGAATGTGCTTTTTAACCCAGATATTCTAAATATTTTATCATACAGTATATCCAATGCTTTGCAAACTATACTCTTTGACATCCAAAGTAAATTTTAAGTCCCTAAAAAGCTGTTCTTTTCATTTCTTCAAATTAAGCACTTTTTCTCCTCCACGTCCCCTTGCTTAACTTTGGACAAACCTAAATTTGAACCTCTTTGTGCCCAAGACCCCTAACAGCTACATTTAATACCATCCATCTAAAATCCTTCATGGAGCTACCTCACTTTCTGAATCTAGCCATTTCTATATGCATTAGTGGGCCCATATTCTTCAAAGCCCTTCCTCTTCCACAATGGGAAAATATGGGAAAATATGTGATTCTATCTCTAAAGCTTCAAGATGCTTTATCTTTTCCTTTTGCTCCATGTGTTTTTACTATTTCATTCTTCCATCCCTTCCAGTATCTGTATTTGTATTTTGTTTGAAGGAGACCATTCATATATATCCATATACCATTTGGTGTAATGATCTGCAAGGTGGAAGCTCACATGTATGGTACACACAGTCCTATACATGGCATGGCTTTGTCGTCATGTCTAGGTCAGTGTGAGATACCTGTAGTTATGTTTATTTGTTATTTATAAATCAGTCATTCCATTGGTCATTTTAAGACATATGCATTAAATAAATGAGAGGTTAATTTAATATATAATACTTATATGTACATTTTTCTCTATATACAGAAGATTGTTCATGATTTTACATGCAATTTTTGGTCTTATTTTTCTTTCCTTTTCCTTTTTGTGTGTCATTTTGAAGTTTGTTTTATTATTATATATACATACTGTATATGATATTTTCTCTTATTTTTTGTTTAAATGTCATTATATGGTTATATCTATTTATATTTGATGGTTTTATATGTATTGTCATGGTCAATTGTCTGTTGGTATTTATTTGCATATGGGCGTTTTCAGATTGATAGGGGATGATCAGTTTTTACTGATGTGCATTTTACATTTTAAGTTAAATCTTTTTCTTTTGCCTATTTTCAAACAAAATTCCCCCAAACTGGTTTTGAATTTGCAGCTCTATATGTAATTGGGACAGGTGGTGTTTCTACTGATACCCACCTACACCTGTAGACACGGGTGTGGAGGGGGGGCCTATTTAAGGAATGCCAGTAGCACACTTCAAGGTGATAAGTAAGCATAGTGTAGCTGTGCGAAACTAGTCCACCTCTGTTTCTACTGCAACCGTGGTGTGTGTCATTGTTTGTATGGAACATTCAATAAATGGACTTCAGGAACGTCGGTGTGCAGGCAATTTCTTTCCTTATTCACCCTACAATGAAGCACAAAGAAAAATGAAGTTAAAAAGCCACCAATCAATCATTAAAGGAAAAAAAGCTGCAAAGATGGGGCCTACATATATCAAGCAATGGCATTTGTTGCAGATGCTGAAATTAGTCCTTGCAAGGACTGTTGGGGTTATTTGGATATGTCTGTAAACACAGGTGGGCACACAAGCAATGTAGCTCACCATTGAAATTTACAGAATAGAAGAATACAGTTTAGCATGTAACACTCACATCTCTCCTTGTACACTGTAATATGTAAATATGTATTATGTAAAATGTCAGCTCTCCTTCAACAGCTCTAACTCACACTGACAGTATGGCTAATGCAAACCCAACCTTTTAGTGAGTGGGTTATCCAATACCTGCTATCCCCCCCCCCCCATTATTTGCCCCTTTAAGCCTGATGAACATGAATTAAGGAGCAGGAAATGTTTTTTAAATGGTTTGACCCAGAAAATTGCAAATTATTTCTCAGACACATGCAAATATGAACTTTGTCACCAGCAGGGATTGATATAAATAGTTTAAATTAAAAAGGTATGGGAGAGGTTGAGGGAGGAGAAGGAGGCAGCAGAGGCAAAATATCCCAGAATGGCTGCCGCAAAACAAATGATGAAGTGGAGCCCCAAGGGCCAGCTTTGAAGCCCATAATGAATACCATAGACCAGCAAGCAAGATGTAAGGATGCAAACATATGCACAGCCCTCACCGCAAACCTGGGTGAGACTTTACCCTCAAGCTGGTCACCCAGCGGCATTGTCTTCACCACATGGAGTTCACATTTTAACATTTTTATAAATTAGCTGCTGTCTGTTCTCCAAGGTCATTACAAGGACTTTTCTTGTAATATCTGGCTTGTGACCTTGTTAAATGGCCAACTTTTCCTAATTTAGTTCTTTGTTTAGTAGAGGCCATGGATTCCAACATGGCTGTGCAGCAAAACATGGATGTGGTAGTGAAGCCTCAATGGCTTGCTGTGTGCACAGTCCACAAAGAAAAGCTAGCTAAAGCCTGCCCCCTTAGGCTGGCCACCCAATGACATTATCTGCTCCACACAAGGAGTGTAGTTAAAATTCTACTCTCTGTGTATATCAGCCTCTGTCTGTTCTCCATTACCACTACAGAGCTGGTCTTTATATTGTCTGGCACATGACCCTATTATGTGATACACTTTTATAGTTCTTTTCTTTGTAGATTTGATCTGCTATACCAGCAAATTTAAACTTAATTTTTGCTTGTGCCATGTTTTTAAGAACTGTTGGTGTCTGCTATCCAGGGCTCCTTGTTAGCTTGTCTACTATAAAGGCCGATGGCCAGAGCTGGATTTACCATTATTCACAGTAGGCCTGTGTCTAAAGGCAAAAAGGAAAAGAGATGAGCTGCACATTTTTATATTAAATAGAAATATAACATCTTATGTAAGGTTACTTGTACATTGTCACAACATTATAAACATAGTTAGGACCTATAAAACCAATAAAACAAGAAAAACTTCTGTGTGGATTATGTGCCAGTGATAGAAATGTGTCCCTGTATACAGCATAAGTATGTTGTAAATATTTTTTTCCTTTGATATGAGTGTGTAATTAAATAATCTGCTTATTAGGAAAAATCAGTTGTAAATAATCAATTGCTAGTCAATTAACATTTCTGTTGCTGGTTACCTACTAAATATTGTTCACTTTGAAAAATCAGAAATTCCTGTTACACAACCACCATTCTAATCTTTTATAATGCCTCTTCTTTAGGAAGGTCATCATTTCTGTTTAATCAAATTTCATGCTCTAGTGCATTTTTCTTATGGCCTAGTCTGTTAATTGATGATGATTTCAATTAAAATCTATCTTTCTTTTAATTCCGTCTTTGGGCTATAATTTTCTTTAAAGGGTTTTGGAATTGTTTTGCTCTAATATTAAATCCCAATTTTGTTTCATTGGTGACATTATTAAAGGATGGAATGCTGAACGTTTATTGCCATTTAACGGGTTATTTTGATTATCTCTGCTTCCAAGGACTCTTGTTTGCTCTACAACTTTTTCTTACTTTCAACTGAAGCCTTAATAACACAAAACAGTTTAGGTTAGTATTAATTTCTATTGTGCCTCATTCTTTAAGGTAAAAAAGTAATGTACATACATAGATTTTGAATATGACTTTTTGCTAAATTGTATTCATTTTAAAACTGTTTAATTGTGGAGTATATCAAAGTGACAATTTTCCTGTTGATTCTTATGAGAACATTACATGGTGTAAAAAATTACAAGGAAGATAAACAAGTCTGAGTTAATTTGTCCCATAACATCAAATGTTAAAGAGCATAGACCCTTAAAACACACACTAAAGTCTGGTTCTTTATATATTAGGCTTACACTTTAAATTGTGAAGGGTAATATACCATAAAGAGGTAGTAAAGCTTACTGCAAATGACGACTATGATTCAAGTACCTGCCTGATCCATAATCTCATTAAGATGCTAGATTGAAAGGATTTTCCTATTGCTTTCTGTGATCACAAAGCCTATTTTAACATGTTTATGTAGATCGTTAAGTTCTAGCTCTGTAATATTTTTAGCTTAAGAAGCCGATTGCTATATATTTGTTGTGACTTAATGTTTAATCTAAATGGTTATACGTAATATGCTTATAAATCCTCTGTCTTGCAAGCCTATTCAAATAAAACTGTTATTAAAATCAATATTTTCTAAAGGGGTAAAGAAATTAGTTTTGGGAATCAATAGAAATAGGTTTCTCAACATGCAATAGATGTCTTGTTCTTTTTAACATAATTGTTGTTTAAAAATAATATATTTTTTTCAGATTCCTGCAAGTAAGCGACAAGATGATGAAAATATGCAAATCCAAGCAACTTCTGTTAGTCTTTTGTTAGTCTTTTGTGTTTTAGATTAAAAAACAAAGCCCACCGTAAAAAAAGTCTACAAAAAGTAATTTTTATAGTAGTGATTAATGCAATGACAGTTGGCAAATTGTAGTATCCTGTAGCAATTTTTAGAACAGTCAGAACAGTGACAAATTATTGCCCACTGGTTACTATGATTTGTGGTACTTTACCCATTGCTTAATGCATTATTAGCAAATCCTCAATAATTAAATAAAAATAAATTGCAATCACAATGGGAAAATATTTTAATGACACATACTGTACAGACAACATACCATTCAAATATTACTGGATAAAATATAATTATGCTATATTTTCTAAAAAATGGGAGGACATTTATTAAGCAGTGAATGTGACATGCACCAAACCTTTACTGATGGTAAAACTTCACTGTACATTAAATCACATTCACCAGGAAGATTCACTGAAAGTGAATGTTTGGTGGAGTGAAAAATACTACTGTACTTTTCATTTCCACATGGGTATACATGTACAGTATATTGTAGATCAAAGACCTCATTAGGACATCATCTTTTATTCAACAATTCAATATTGACAAGCAGCCAGCTCTAGATTGAAAAAATGTTATTACCTTTATCTCTGTGGCAAACAGAATCACATATAATCATTTAGTAGCACAAAAGTTGGGAAACAAAAAGCTACTAATTCACTCCCTGGTTAGCTCTTACCTTGACTAATGCAACTCCCTCCTTATTGGTCTGTCTTTACATAGGGTATCTGTCAGTGTAACATGGATTTTGCCGGCAGACTCATCCAACCTTACCAATCATTAGGTGTCTGCTACCCATCTCTGTGAATCCCTCCATTGGATACCATTCACCCAATTCAAAATGCTAACAACAATTACAAAGCCATCTACAACTCTGCCCTCAGTTAAATCACTAAAGTGGTCTCAAAAAAATCTAACTGCTCTCTTTCTCCACCCCAAGATCTCCTGCTCCCTAGCTTCTTTGTCACCTCCTCTCACACTCACCTCCAGGACTTCTCCAGAGCCCCATCCAACCTCTGGAATGCCTTACCCCAAACAGTCTGACTGTCTCCCATTTTATACATCTTAAGGCGATCTTTTAAAAACCCATCCTTTCAGAGAGGCCTATGTCAACACCAATGCTGCGTACACATGGTCAGAAATTCTGCCAACAAAAGTATGATGTGAGCTTTTGGTCGGAAATTCTGACCGTGTGTATGCTCAATCAGACTTTTGCTGGCGGAATTCCTGCCAGCAAAAGATTGAGAGCAGGTTCTCTATTTTCCAGTCGGAAAAAGTTCCTATCAGAAATTCCGTTCATCTGTATGCAATTCCAACGCGCAAAAAAAACGCATGCTCAGAATCAAGTACGAGACAGAAGCGCTCGGTCTGGCAAAACTAGCGTTCGTAATGGAGATAGCACATTCGTCACGCTGTAAATTTTTGGATCTTTTAATGCAGCGCATTCCTTATAATGCTAGAAGAATGAAGTTGTTTTGCTTCTGACAAACTTATTTCTATATTATTCCTTGTGATCTCCTTAATAATATTTTTAGTTTTTAAAGCCAGATCTCCATAATAATGTTTAGAATACTTTTTTATAGTGATTTTTTTTTCCTTTTTTAATTTGAATCAAGATCTCCTTTTTTTTGGATTATTTTAAAATTATTTTCTAGTGATCTCCATATTTTTTTTTTGTGTGTGTTACCACAACAACATTATTATCTTTTATTTTTTAACCACAAGGAGGTTGATGTCCCTTGTTAATTTGACATAGGCAAGTATTTGGTGAAAACAAAATTACCATTTATTCTGGGTCATAACAAAAGAAAGAGGGAAGGTAACGCTGGAGAAACTGCAGTAATATGCCAAGACTTTGGACCCAGGGCACACATCAACTATTTGAAAAAGAAAATTGGTAGCCTGAAGAGTCCATACAATAGGGAGCACAATCTGGTCCTGGACTCCGAGAGATCAGGAACAGCAGCAGATCACATATATGTCCCCAGGCTGTGGTACTACCACAGCCTGCGTCTTCTGTCAGACCAGACTGAACCCAGGCCATTACCCTCTTGTCTTACTTGCATGCTTCCCTGCACGCTGTGGCTTTGTTCGTTGAGTTGTGGCAGGAGGTGGAGGGGGTGGAGGAGGAGGAGGAGGAGGGGGAGGAGGAGGGTGAGGAGGAGGATGGACAAGCTCAGAAAGGTGTGTATTTTCTGTCAGTTGGTCACTCAACCCCTTATATAGGGTCTGAAAAATGATGTTCTCATAAATGAGGCATTGGCCCTCCACCATTTCCTGTATTTTCGCTGCTACTATGCAGCCAAAGCCCTCTTGAATGCTGGGGGGGGTCTCTCGGGGTCGCATGAGCATCCCAAATGAGGGCAAGTGCTGCCTCCTCCACGTTCCTCCCCTTCCTGGGCCTTTTGGGTGGAAGGCGGAGGGGAGGGACCTGGGATTGGGTCAGTCCACTGGGCCCGGCCACCTCCAGGATGCCACTTCCCCCTGCCACCTTCCGGCTGCCACATTCCAGACCCTCATCCTGGCTGAGGCTTTCCTGTGTATAAAAAAGGGACATAGTTTTAGTTTTTGCTTCATCAATCACACACAATTTTCAGCTCATGACTGTTGCAAATTGAATGTTAATAAATAGAAAAGACTATCATTCTGACCCCAGCATTTTTCATTCTTGTCCCAATCATTTTTGGCCACTACTGTCTATTGATATGTAAAACACTTTTTGTTCAATCATTAATTTCTTATCAATAATAACATCTAGTTAACATCATTAATTTTAGGACAAGAAATATGTAGAAAAATACTATACCTGCCTCAAGCTGGGCTCCTCCACTTCTTCCTGGATGGAAGGCCCAGGTTGGTCCTCGGAAGCCTTAGCTGGGGGGAAGGAAGTGTGGAAAGTGATGACCTCACTTCAGTCTGGTCTTCCAGAAAAAGCATTTTGTTGTAGTAGACAGACTGGGTACATAAACATCCTCTGCTGCTGCTCCTGACATCTGGGATGCCAGGACCTTATTACGCTCCTTCTTGTATGTGCTCCTGAAGCTACCAATTTTCCTGTCCAAAAAATCGCTGTCTGCGTTGGGGACCTCGGTCTTCACAAATTCCAAAAGTTTCTCCAGTGCTGCCTTCCTAGCTGGTCTGTTATGATATAAATTATGTTTGACTTGCCACAAACTGGACAGCTCCCTGTACCTATCGATAAACTGGCTCATAAACTCAGGCTTTTTGAATGGATTCATTATTTCTGCAAGACAAAAAACAAGAGGAAAATACTAATGTCAGGCTAAACTCTCATAATCTTATCACAATATAGGCCTCAATCTAGAAGCAGTATAGGCCACTGATGCCCCAAGTTAAAATGTTACCTTCATTCTCACGATCGGCACTTCCTCCACTCACAGCTTGTACGTCCGACGCACACGTGTTACGCTTTATATACATTGCGCATGCGTGAATCCGCTCCTGACGTTCTTTCTTTCCCCGCCCCTTCTCCTTCGGCGCAGTGGGAGAGGACATGGCGGAGACACAGCAGGTGCGTAATTCCAGTGACGACAAGGAAAACCCGGAGCCAGAAATGTCACTATCCTGGAGGAGATTTAAGGCCTCAAATATGGCCTTTGTAGAGATTGTGGAGATGGTGGACACCAAATGTGAGAAAGGCCAAGATCATGTCTAAAGTTGTGAGAAGTCTGCACAGGAATTTTGGGGTACGACAAACCAAGGAGCAATTGAGAAATAGCTGGTCAGACCTGAAATTGAGGGAGCAGGATCAGTACAGAAGGATCAAGAAACTGCTTCTAAAATGTAAGTTGTTGTCGTGTGTTCCTATTATTATTATTACTTGCATGCTGTTCCATATGCTTTTATTTACTGTTGTACAGTTTAAAATGGCAACTTTCAGGCTCGTGGGCACAGTAATCGTAGTAAACATTGTTCATTCGCTCACTAATAATATGATGTTTTTTGCAGATACAGGGTTAACTACATTTGGTCATGCCTATTTGTATTAAAATAAGTTTAGTACATTGTTGTCTATATGTTTTTGTAACTAGAATGAAATGCAAACTTGATTCAGTGTAATGTAAGGAGAGGACACTCAGCAGCTGTTAACACATCTGGATGCAGGAGCACTAGTGTGGGACACCAGAACAAACTTTTTAGGGTGTCCCACACAGGTGCTCCAGGGGATACTAGGGGTGTCTCCATATGTGAATATTGTCCAAAAAAGGTAAGTATTCCAGCTTTGGTAAGGGAAAAAATCATGTATTCAGCTTGGAACTCTGCCAAAACAGACAATTGTACCACACTTCCAAGCACTGTTTCATATTCCTATTTTTGGCCTCAAATATCTGTGTGTTAAGTATACCTTTTGTTTAATTTGCATACGGGAGAAAAGACTTGGGACGTCTGAGGACACCAGGGACGTCCCACCTCCTGAAGAAGGGGAACTCGGCAAACAACCTGAGGATGTGGAGGAAGGAGAGGTGGATGATGTGGTTGAAATAGTGACCACAATGGGTGAATGTCTGAGACCACAGCTTCAGGTAATAGATGTATGCCTGCATATTTATAATACATGGTGTGTTTTTTGATTTTAGGTGATGTGCATGTTGTGGAAGAACAATCTCCTCATTTCACCAGTGCAAGTGCACAAATGCTAATCCAGGACATAATGGTGTGTAGTCGGGTTTTAGACATCATAAAACAAAAAACCAATGATGTTGAACAAAAACTGAAGAACATGATTGATGTATTAGGTAGGATCTACCAACAAAATGACACCATTTTAGAATTTTTTTGAGAAATTTCCTAAAGTTTTAATACATTTTAAAAGCCAAATTTTGAAGATGAACACAGTGTGTCAACATGTGCTATCTGCCATCATGGGATATCAATGTACGTGTTTTGTGGGTGCAACCTCTTCCTCGCAACTCAAGTAGGTGAGAGGAAGGGGTTGCACCCCCAAAACACGTCCTTTGATCCCCCATGATGGGAGCTAGCACATCTTGACATTAGGCATGGGATCAGGAGGGAAATCCCCATTTTGAATCTCAATTTTTGTGCATCTTTAAAATTTGGCTTTTACAGGGGTGACATCAACCCATCTGATGAGGGCAAGATCAACACAGTTTTGACATACTCATGTCTGATATTGCCTTCACTTTTTGTACGTTGAACTTTGTAAGTTCCAGAGTTGTGTATGTTATGGTTTGAAACATGCCTGTTAAAGCAAAATATAAAACTAAAAATGTCAGACTTAATTAAACAAAGATGTATTTTTGGTGGAAAAATGTTTTACAACGCACATGTCAATGTGCATGGTGTAAAAGTTTTTATACTCAACATTGTGTGGCTGCTTCTTTCAATGCTCAATACCAGTTTTTGTATTAAGTTGGTGTTTACAGTGACAGTGGGGGTTATTTAATAAAGCAAAATCCATTGGCACTACAAGTGCACTAGGAGAACCTAGGAGACAGCTAAAAGAAACACAAGCAGTAAATCAAATTCAAGATGATTTCAGATCAAAATCATTTTTAATTTTAGAAAAGAATCAAAAATTTGCTGGCATAGCAATGGCCCCCCTACCCGTAAAATAATCCAGATTCTTTTGCCGCACATCTCGGGCGCTTTGGGGGGGGCAAGCCAGGGCGGCCAGCTTGCAGGCCCGTCATTGGATTTATGTCCTGAATTGCGGCCTCAGGCCCAACCGAGGCCACATAATTTGGAGCATTTCTCCTTAAATAATTATGTAGAATATAGCATGCTAGCACTATGTGATTCATGTAAAATAGGAAGAACCGCGCTAACACAAAAACATATAAGCAGCAGCATATAGTGTGATCACACCAAAATCTAGAGTCCTGTAAAAAGCTGCGCTAAAATTATTAAAAGTTCATATAAATGACATCAAGGGGATTTCTCCAAGTCCTTATTTCAAAGTGAAAACACCACCACCGTGCACTTCTAAGCAGTAGTGACAATCCACCCTAGTAGTAGAGCCTGCTTACCAGATGGCAAGCATAAAAGGGCAAGTGGCTTTAACCTAGCCAAGGCCTTTTAGCTTGCTGACGCTCCCGGTGTTCCTATGGGGGGTAAATCTCCAGGCTCCCTTAGGTTATCCTCATGTCGCCATTCAACACGAAAAACTGGAGGGATGTCTGTGTTCCAGATCTTCTGATGGGGCCTCTCTGCTCCCAGGAGGTTTACCTGTCTGATTCAGTTTATACTCTGCCATGTTGATTGCTGTAAGAAATAGGTGGAACCAGCCGGTAATTAAAAATCCTCTTCTCCGGGGTGAGGGTCCTCTGGGGGAATGGCCTCATCAAATGTTCACCCAGACCAAATGCTTCATCTGCGACAAACACAAATGGGAGTCCTTCCATGTTCTCTTCAGCAGGTGGCAATCCCAAGTCACCACTCTGGATACGTCGGTAGAACTCGGTCTGGGCAAAGACTCCACCATCCAACATCTGGCCATTCTTCCCCACGTCCAAATATAAAAACTCACATGTCGACGACACCACCACCATCAACACAATACTATGAAGCCCCCTATAGTTAAAATAGTACCCTGAGTGGGGTGGTGGGACGATGTGGACATGTTTTCCATCGATCGCCCCTCCGCAGTTGGGAAAGTCGGAAGGCAACAGTCTGCCATTCCTGTGGCGTTGAAGGAAACTGTGGAGTCAAACCAGAAAAAATAAAATTAATACTTTTGCACATAACATTGCAAGCAGATTAGACACAAATATTCTTGGCCAACATCAGTATAACATTTATTTTAGGGAGTATTTAAGGAGTATTTAAAGACAAAAAGATAAGGTGTACTTATCAGATTCCTCACCACCTCTGATGGCCCATTGTAAAAATTTTAGGGGAGGGGGGTTCTAGATCAGTTTGGGACCCCAAAAAAGATTATGGCACTCTGCCTGAATTTAAGGACAACAATAACATTTGTACACATTTTAGGGGGTGTTTAGGGTAAAGCACTACATGGAGCTGACAAAAATACATTGTTAAGTGACTAGGCTAGGTGTGTATGGGCCCAGGATAGCATGCTGGGGAGGTTAGTGAAGGCAAATATGCATGAAGGACAAAAAAGGAGCATCAAAAGCTTCCAGCATGCATGAGGGCAAAGGGGACATTCACAGCATATTACAATCATGGTAATTAGGGAATGATGAAAGAAATAAAAATATATTAGCAAACATTAAATACATATAATGTGATCTTAAAGGAGAAATCTTACCTTAATATAGTCCTTCTGCAGGACCTGTATAATGGCAGAACAGGTCTCTGGAATAATGATCCCCAGAGCCTGGGGGGAGATGCCTGTTGAGAACTTGAGGTCCTGCAGACTTCTCCCTGTCTCCAAGTATCACAATGTAGCGACGAGCCTCTGCTCGGGAGTGATGGCTTGCCGCATCCACGTGTCCTGCTACATAATATAATAGGAACAGCAAAGTCAACAGACGGTGAAAAACGGGGCCGTCATCCTCAGAAAATTCCTGAAATCATCAGGATTAATCTCCTGTATCTCCCGCAACAAATGCATGTGACAGAATTGGTCACGCTGGAGCAACCAATTCTTCGTCCATGAACTCCTCCCCACCCTGTTCATGGACTGGCTTGGGTCAAAGCAAGAACCCCAACACCAAGCCCCTGCACAGCACAAACTCTACGACGAGTACGTAACTGCAACATGGCTTCAAAGCGGTTGGCTGGTCAGAAACAACTACAGTAACAGAAAGCACTGAAAAACAGAAAGGCCTGAGAAGAGCGAGCTGAAAATCAGAAACAAGCCGACAAGAAAGCACTGAAAAACATATACATACTATAATAATACGCACTGAAACCCAGATGCGAACTGACTACACGCACTGAAAAACAGATAGGAACCCACAAGCACAAACTGAAGAGCAATAACGATCTGAAAAGCATGAGGCTGAAAAGCTCAAATCGTCTCTCACTTCTACTAACACAAGATAAACACGAGATTAGCAGAAGGAGCCCAAAGGGTGGCACGCTTCGTATGGAACTTCCCTTTTCTAGTGCCGTTGTGCATGTTGTATGTCACCACTAGGGATGAGCTGAACAACCCCGGTTCGGTGCGCACCAGAACTTGCCAACGGACCGAGAGTTTGCACGATCTTTAGAACCCCATTAAAGTCTATGGGACTCAAACGTTCAAAATCAAAAGTGCTAATTTTAAAGGCTAATATGCAAGTTATTGTCGTAAAAAGGGTTTGGGGACCCGGGTCCTGCCCCAGGGGACATGTATCAATGCAAACAAAGTTTTAAAAATGGCTGTTTTTTTCGGGAGCAGTGATTTTAATTATTCTTAAAGTGGGGGGCGTGGCTACTGCGCTGCTGAATGGAAGCCTGTTTCAGCAGCTCTTCCATTGCACCAGGGAATCTATCTAATAGAGGCAGCATACAAAGACATCTCCGCCGTGGCTTGCTGCACAAACACCCCTGCACTAGCGGAGATGACCAGGCACTCAAAGGGAGCTGTGGGGACAAAGAAACTTCCACACTTCTTCCCCCCTCATGAGCGGCCGCATACTCAAGATGGTGGCGCAGGTGGCTTGCCTTCCTCATCGAGCGGCTCCTCTCGCTCCACTCAAAGTCCTCCCCAGCCTGGGGCTTCCAAGGCATCGCAACCACGATCACCAGCGGTGTCCACACCTCTATCACAGAGCCCTGCAAAGAGCAAGCCATGGCTGTCTGCCGACTCCTCTCCAATTGAGGTAAGCCATAGCTGCAACTCCTCCAATACAACAAGAGACTTAGCTGACACTTTTAACTCCTTCCCAGCAACCAGCCTGTATCAGAGTCCACATTAAAGGACATGCTAGTGTCCCTGCGAGCTTCCTTACATGCTGATCTTATGGAATATGCGTCCAACTTTAAATCAGAAGTGCAGGAACTGGGAGGGAGAGTGGATCACATTGAGCACAAGATGGGTGAATTTTCCGCCTCCCATAACACTCTGATTGATGCACACAATGAGCAAGAGGATGGACAAGCTCAAATCCAAAATCGCAGATTTGGAAGACCTCTCGAGGCAGAAAAATGTGAAGCTTAGAGGAGTGCCCGAGTCCATCTTAAATGCTCAATTAAACCAGTATGCCTGTGATCTAATTCAAGCTGTCCTGCCATCTATCCCAATATCTGAAATAATCATTGACAGGATCCATCGTCTGCCTAAACCCGCATACCTTCCTGATGACATCCCCTGTGATGTAATCATGAGAGTACACTTCTATCACGTGAAGGACCAATTCATGTCCAACTTCCGCAAAGCAAAACATCTACCCGAAGGATTCTCTCATCTCCAAATTTATGCAGATCTTTCTCAATTTACGCTTCAAAAGAGGAAATCGCTTTCAACAATTACAAAAGCACTTCGTAATCATAATATCACCTACCGCTGGGGTTACCCTGTGAAACTTACCATTACCTACAATGATACCACCTCAGTGATCACAACGCTTACTGATGGTCTTGCATTACTCTGCTCTTGGGACATTCTCCCAGAACAGGAAAATCCACGCAGTTCACCCCCCAAAGGATTGAACAATCATGAGAAATGGCAGGTGGTATCCCATAAACACAAGCCAAAATCTCAAACACGATCGCCTTTAACCTCCAGTCTGGCAACAACTACCTTTTCTGACCTCCCCAGTTCAATGGCCCTATAGCCAAGATTTTCCCTCCACAAGTAATGTGCAGCATTGCTGCAATCGGATTCCAGTTGGAATCGCTTCTGTTTTTTATGGACTGTTATGTTTTTTTTTTCATTTCTCCCTGACTCTGAATCCTTCTCCTTCCACATCCTGTCGGTCCAAGGTCTACCAGCAACTATGACTCCTCTCCAGTACCCCACCTGAAGACCTACCAACTCCTGGCCTCGAACCCGCACACCTAACTCTGCTACATCTTCAACTTGCCACCAACGCTCTACCAACCAAAGGTAACAATGCTTGCAACTGTCATACCTTGATGACCCTTAAAAAAATCTTCCCTTAATGTACGGGGCCTTAACCACCCTGCTAAGCGAGCATCTCTATGGAGTGAGTCTCTTAGTTTGGGATGTGACCTTATATGTGTTCAGGAGACGCATTTCCAATCCTCAGTACCATCTTCTTTTCACCATAAGCAATTTACTCATATCTTTGCTGCTTCCGCTCCCCAGAAAAAGAAGGGAGTTCTCATCGCAATCAAAAACACAGTAGCTTTCACCCTATATGAATCCATATGTGACCCAGAAGGCAGATACCTGATCCTCAGATGTGACATAAATAACAGACCATTCACTGTAGTGAACGTTTATGCACCCAACTCACATCAAATTCGCTTCACTCAAAAATTGTTTCGCAAACTCTAAAAAGTAAAATGTGGATCCCTGGTAATCTGTGGAGATTTTAATCCCACTGCAAATCCCCATCTGGATCTATCTGCTAAACCTAAGAGACTCCCTCTAGCCCTCCAACCGATATTCCACAGAGAAGATGTGTACGACACTTGGAGGTGTCAGTATGCAGAAGAGCGGGACTACACTTTTCATTCTTTACCCCATAACTCATATTCAAGAATCAATATGATATTAGTAGATAAGGTACTGTTGCAAGCTGTGTCCTCGTCCAGGGTCACACACCAAACCCTGCTTATATTTGGAGAGTCAACTCCCAGGTTCTCAATTCACCCCAAAACACTAGTATCATCTCTAAGCACCTTCGGGAATATTTTCAGATGAACTTGGACACTGTATCAAATCCCTTTACTGTATGGTGTGCTCATAAGGCCTTCATTAGGGGTATTTTAATACAATTATGCTCTCGTATTAAGAGGCAGAGGTCATCGCAGCTTGAAAAAATACTGGGAGAAATTCGGATCCTTGAGTCCACTAACAAAAAGAACCAATCCTAATCTACATGTGTGACTCTATCCAAACTACGTACAGATCTACGATCTTTACTTATAGAACGGCACAATAAATACATTAGAGCCCTTAGACTGATGCAGTATTCCCCTAGGAACAAAGCAGGTAAATTCCTAGCAAATCGTTTCAAAACCAAAAAACTCGAAAATAGAATATCTGTTAGACTCAACCTCCAAGAATAAAATTGTTAACCCAGAGAGAATTGCTGATGCCTTCGCCTCCTATTATGGTTCCCTTTATAACCTGAAAGATGACCCTGACACCCCCCAACCATGAGGCCTGGATATCGAATCATTTCTCACGTCCCTTCATCTACCTACTCTTACTACTACTCAACTCCAAACGCTTAATACTCCTATAACACCCCACGAAATCAACAAAGCTATTAAGTCCCTTCCTTTGGGGAAATCCCCAGGCCCTGATGGACTAACAAACGACTACTATAAATGCTTCATGGAAACCCTCACCCCATACTTTTCCTCATGGTTCACGGCTGCGATGACCTCCGACTCATTCCCTTCTGAGATGCTACAGGCATATATAGTTACCATACCCAAAGCAGGGAAAGACCCTACATCACCAACTAACTACAGGCCGATATTTCTTTTGAATACAGATGTTAAACTGTATGCAAAAATTCTTGCCCAGAGACTAACCCCTTGTCATAAACCAGATGTGACCAGAACTGTGTGACTGCGACAGAGTGAACCAGACATAAATAGATGAAAGTAAGTTTATTAAGGAAAATGCATATGTGAACACACCACCAATACAGAGTGAACAACCAAACAAACAATGATATTAAACCAACCAGCATATGTAGCAAGAGGGAGTACCGGAATTGTAGTCAAGTCAGGCCGGGGTCATAAACAGGGAATCAGTAGCTGGGAAGGGAGATAAACAGTACAAGAGAGGATGGATGGATCACAGGAGGGACGGGTCAGGTACAAGGCTCAGAGTCCAGGGTCCAGGGTTCAGGGTTCAGGTAACAGACAGGAAACAGGATAAACAGGTTCCAGGAATCAGGCTTCAGATTCAGGCTTCAGGTTCAGGAATCAGAGTAACAGGATGCAGTTCAGGGCTCAAGGACAATACCAGGGCAACATAAGTGTGCAATTGCCGGGTATTTATACTGCAGCTCTGCTAAATAACGTCAGGTGACATCAGGTGACACCTGCTCCATACTCCCAGGATTCCTCCGCTGGTGGACGCCAGTACTGCGGCCCAAAGGTGACAGAATACTTGCAGGAAAGAGCTCTTCTGACAGCTCCGAACTGCCAGGAGACATCTGCTGGTGGACCTCAGTACTGCATGCCAAATGATCGATATTACCAGCGAAGGAGACCTTTCCTGACAGTACCCCCCTCGAAGGAGCAACCACCGGACGCTCCAACTAGCCGTTGCTGGGGAAAGTCCATGGTGTCCAGCCGGGCAGCGGGCACCTCAAGCTGGGCAGCAAGCAGTGGCACATCAGGCTGGGCAGTGGACAGGAACACACCAGGCTGGGCGGCGGACAGGAACACTCCAGGCTGGGCAGTGGACAGGAACACTCCAGGCTGGACGGCGGACAGGAACACTCCAGGCTGGGCGGCGGACAGGAACACACCAGGCTGGGCGGCGGACAGGAACACTCCAGGCTGGGCAGTGGGCACGGGCACTTCAAGCTGGGCAGTGGGCACTCCAAGCTGGGCAGCAGGCACTCCAAGCTGGGCAGCAGGCACTTCAGGCTGGGCAGCAGGCATGGGCACTTCAAGCTGGGCAGCAGGCACAGGCACTTCAAGCTGGGCAGCAGGCACGGGCACTTCAAGCTGGGCAGCAGGCACGGGCACTTCAAGCTGGGCAGCAGGCACATCAGGCTGGGCAGCAGGCATGGGCACATCAGGCTGGGCAGCAGGCACAGGCACTTCAAGCTGGGCAGCAGGCATGGGCACTTCAAGCTGGGCAGCAGGCACGGGCACTTCAAGCTGGGCAGCAGGCACATCAAGTGGGGTAGCAGGCCCATCAAGCAGGACAGCAAGAACATGCACATCAAGTTGGGCAGCAGGCACATCAAGCTGGGCAACAGGCACATCAAGCTGGGCAACAGGCATGGGCACATCAAGTGGAGCAGCAGGTACAGGCACTTCAAGTTGGGCAGCAGGCACTTCAAGCTGGGCAGCAGGCACAGGCACTTCAAGCTGGGCAGCAGGCACATCAGACTGGGCAGCAGGCACAGGCACTTCAAGCTGGGCAGCAGGCATGGGCACAGGCTGGGCAGCAAGTTCCAGGTCATCAGGCTGGGCAGCAAGCTTTGGGTCATCAGGCTGGGCAGCAAGCTTCGGGTCATCAGGCTGGGCAGCAAGCTTCGGGTCATCAGGCTGGGCAGCAGACAGTGGCACATCAGGCTGGAAAGCGGGCTCATCAGGCTGGAGAGTGGGCACATCAGGCTGGAAAGCGGGCTCATCAAGCTGGAAAGTAGGCACTGGCACCTCCGGCTGAAACACTGGCACCTCCGGCTGGAACACTGGCACCTCAGGCTGGAACACTGGTACCTCCGGCTGGAACACTGGCACCTCCGGCTGGAATACTGGCACCTCAGGCTGGAACACTGGCACCTCAGGCTGGAAGGTGGGCACCAGGACATCAAACTGGATAACAGGCACTGGGACGTCAGACAGGATTGGATTAGCTGGTGCAGAGGCAGGTTGGGTTACTGGCAGGATCGTCTTGTTTGGAAAAAACCTTTGTTTTTTCTTTGGCTTAGCCACTGAAGCTCTGTAGGTGAGGGGTGCAGCAGACTGGAGAGGAGGATTGGGATATGGTAGAGAAGAGGTAACAGTAGCTGTGGGAAGTTCCTGTGGGTTTGTAGGCAGATGAGAAGCGGCAGGTGGATTGAATGCAGGGAAGGTACAGGGAGCAGAGACCTGGTATGAGTATTTGGTTGGGAGCGGCGTATACTGAGCTGCAACTGAGGTTGACATGGGTGATGGGGAAACATACATTTGGGTAGGCTGGTGTTTGGTGGCAGAGGTGGTTTGTTTGGCTGGAGCTGATTGCATCATGTCAGACCATGCTGAAAGTATAGGTTGTACAAACTGTGCTTTTAAAACTCCCTGTCTAACAAAAGACTGAGCAGACACAATGCACTCAGCAATCAACTGTGGGGAACAGGCTGAGTAGTGCTCACAAAAATCGTCTGGATTGTCTTCAAAAAGCCATACTAGGGATACAACCTGATTCATATCAAAAGGAGGAGTGAAATCATCACGGCCCTCTGGAATACAGGGCAGGGCCAGCTCAGTACAGATCTTGATCAAAGGATGCACCTCCCCAAACAATATATAACCCTGATCGACCAGGGAGTGAGCCAAATGTATAGTTGCAAACAACTGGTCACTAGACCATCCTTTCAAAGCCTGGCGGCAATAATCACCACTTTCAGATGCCAGCAGAGAAAAATAAATAACCTCATCGGCATTCATGTTTGCAACCAAACTGAATCAAAAATGGTTCCCCTGTGCAGCCACTTCCAGTCAGGGATGGCCCTGGTATTCTGTCATAAACCAGATGTGACCAGAACTGTGTGACTGCGACAGAGTGAACCAGACATAAATAGGTGAAAGTAAGTTTATTAAGGAAAATGCATATGTGAACACACCACCAATACAGAGTGAACAACCAAACAAACTGTCACTAATCGTACTCACCGAGGCCGAGATGCCGAGAGCGGTTTCGCCTTTGCGACTAAGCGCAGCTCGCCCCCTGGAGTTGGTACAGGGAGAGAACGGCACAGGCTCCCCAATGGACTGCGGATGACTTGCTTGTGGAGTCTTGACAGAGAAGAGCCGCTGTGCAGGTACTAGTAGGTAAGGTGCAGCTGAAGACCACAGGCGGAAAGTCCAGAACCAGGCTGGGGATCAAACACCGGGTGGTGCTATGGCACTGCAGGATCTGCAAGGTAGGAGGACAAGATAAGAGAGTCCAGGTACAAGCAATAGGGTCAGGCTAGGAGACAGGAGACAGTCCAGGTAACAGGCCGAGGGTCAAACACAGGAGAAAGGTGGGAATCCGATAAACAGGCCAAGGTCAAGTCCAGGAGAGAGGCAAGAGAAGTCCAAGGGCAAATCCGGGTCACAACGGGTAATCAAGCAGAGATACAGGACACAAGTTCAGGTAACACAGGAAGCTGAGACAAACCAGCAACTTGTGTGATTCTCTGAGCGCCTTTTATAGGCCGCCCAGGGAATCACGTTGGGTGTGCACCAATGCGCGTGCGCGAGTGCCGTAGCGCCGGGCCGCAAACGCGCATGCACCGGAACGTCGTTCCGCAGGGAATGCGTGAGAAATGACCGGACTGGAACGAGGGCTTCTTCTGACAGTGCCCCCCCGAGGGGTGGCCTCTGGACACCCAAGGTTGACATTAGTTCTGGATGTTCCCAGTGAAATGCCTGGAGAAGCTGTGGAGCATGTAGATTCCTGGCTGGTTCCCAGGAGTTATCCTCCGGAGGATACCCCTTCCATTTAATCAAGTACTGAAGTTGTCTACCATTTTTTCTACAATTTAGAATTTTTTCCACCTCAAACTCGTCTTCTCCATTGATTAGGACCGGTGGTGGTGGAGGTCTCTCTCTGTCAGAAAAAGGGCTAGGAACAATAGGTTTTAAGAGAGATGCATGGAAGACTGGATGCACCTTGTACGCATCAGGTAGAGCTAGTTCAAAGGCCACTGGGTTGATTACCCTTTTTATTTTGAAAGGACCTATAAACTTTGGCCCCAGTTTCCGGGAGGGAATTGGCAGTCTGAGATGGACAGTTGATAGCCATACCTCCTCGCCTACTTTAAAAGCCGGGTTCTCCTTCCTTCCCCTGTTATAGTATTTTTGGTAGTCATCCTGAGCCTTTTGCATTGCTGCTTTGATCCTTTGGAAATTTGACTGGATGGAACTTACTCGGTCCTGCACGGCAGGGACCGATAATTCAGGAATGGAAACTGGAAGAAAGGAAGGGTGGAATCCAAAATTAGACCAGAAAGGGGTCTGGTTGGTAGCGGAATGGATGGAGTTGTTATATGCAAATTCTACGTATGGCAAGAGGGAGGACCATTCATCCTGGGAATCAGAACAGAAGCATCGGAGGTATTGTTCTAGGGTTTGATTTGTCCTCTCGGTCTGGCCGTTACTTTGAGGATGATAGGCGGAGGACAGACAAATCTTTATTTCCAAGGTCTTGCATAATTCTTTCCAGAATTTTGAAGTGAATTGAGCCCCTCTGTCAGAGGTGATGCTCACCGGGGTACCATGAAGCCTGATAATTTCCTTAAAAAACATGTTGGCAGTAGCAGAGGCAGAGGGAGTACCCACCATGGGCAGGAAGTGTGCCATCTTTGAAAGTCGATCAATTATGACAAAGATAGTCGTGAACCCCCCTGATGGAGGCAAATCTACAATAAAGTCCATGGAGATTTCTGCCCACGGGCATTCAGGGATGGACAAGGGTTTAAGCAGGCCCCACGACTTCGTATTTGAGCCCTTGCTGCGCTGGCAGGGAATGCAGGATGACACATAGTTTTTGCAGTCCTGTCTCCAGCCTGGCCACCAGAAGAAATGTGAGATCAGTTCCATGGTTTTTTGTGACCCAAAATGGCCTGCTAGCTTGTGGTCATGAAAGGACTGTAGGGTTAGGAGCCTAGATTCCAGCGGAATGAAGATTTTTCCGTGAGACCAAAATAGATCATTGTGTTTTTCCATAGAAGATACGTGGTGTTTAGAGCATTGAGTGGATGCGGATTTGATTGCGGACATTAGGTCCCCTTGAGTAACTAGGAGAAAATTTTGCGGAGACAGGATGGTGCTTGGCTCTGTTACCTGAGAAGTTTCATGGAACATCCTTGAAAGTGCATCCGCTTTTCCGTTCTTTGATTCTGGTCTATAAGAAATATGGAAATTAAATCGGGAAAAGAAGAGGGCCCATCGGGCTTGCCTGGGTCTTAGCCGTTTAGCTGTTTGCAGGTATTCCAGGTTTTTGTGGTCAGTAAATATCAAGATAGGATTGGAGGCCACTTCAAGCAGATACCTCCAATCCTCCAAGGTGAATTTGATGGCCAATAACTCTCTATCGCCTACATCATAGTTTCTTTCAGGGATGCTTAGTTTCCGGGACGCAAAAGCCACGGGATGCAGTAGAGCCTTGGGCCCTTGTCTTTGTGAAAGGATGGCACCAGTAGCTGTCTCTGAGGCATCGACTTCCAGAATGAATGGCAAGGCTGGATCCGGGTGTCGTAAGACTGGTGCAGAGGAGAACAGTGCTTTTAATTTTAAGAATGCTTCCTGAGCCTCCTGAGACCAATGAAAACGATTATGCTGATGCGTAAGTTGAGTGATGGGGGCTATGATGGCCGAGAATCCTACAATAAATCTTCAGTAAAAGTTTAAAAAACCTAAGAACCGTTGTACCCCTTTTCTATCTACAGGGGCTGGCCACTCTTGGATTGCTTTGACCTTCTGGGGGTCCATTGCAACACCGTTAATTGAGATTATGAATCCTAGAAACTGCACTGTAGTCTTTTCGAATTCGCATTTCTCCGCCTTAAGGTATAGTTTGTGTTTTCTGAGGATCGAGAGAACCAGTTTGACATGTGCCCGATGAAGTTCTATGGTAGCTGAGAAGATGAGTATGTCATCTAGGTAGACTACTAGGAAGTTGTCAAGATATTCGCAAAAGATATCGTTCACAAGGTGTTGGAACGTGGCTGGGGCATTGCAAAGTCCAAATGGCATTACCAGGTATTCATAGTGTCCAAACCTGGATCTAAAGGCAGTCTTCCATTCATCGCCCGCTCGGATTCGGATAAGATTGTATGCGCCACGCAAATCTAGTTTGGAAAAGATGCGGGCGGATCTGAAACGTTGGAATAGTTCCGGGATGAGAGGAAGCGGGTACCGATTCTTGATGGTGATTTTATTTAATTCCCTGTAATCAATGCAAGGTTGGAGGGATCCATCCTTTTTCTCTACAAAGAAAATACCAGCTCCGGCCGGTGATGAGGAGGAGCGAATGAACCCTTTCTCAAGATTTTCATCAATGTATGTTTTGAGAGTCTTAATTCTGTTTCAAAGAAAAAATGCGACCAAAAGGGATTTCAGCGCCCGGCAAAAGATCTATGGGGCAGTCATAAGGCCGATGGGGTGGTAGACAGTCAGCCTGCTGTTTATCAAATACATCTTTAAATTCCAGATAGCTTGTGGGTACATGTTGAAGATTATCGGATATGGTTGCAATGGTAGAAACAGAGGCTGGAGCCGGGAGAAGGCAATGTCTGGAGCAGTATTGAGAAGAAAAAGAGACTTCTTTCTTGTTCCAATTGATCTGTGGTTCATGGGCTTGGAGCCATGGGAGTCCCAAGATAATGGGGAACAACGGAGAAGAGATGATATCAAAGCGCAGGTATTCTTGATGGCCTGTATCAGTCGTGGTGAGAATGGGTCGGGTTTCCTGAGTGACAGGTCCAGAACGAGGCAGGGACCCATCGGCTAGGTGGCTCTGTAGACTTTGGTTCTTAGTGGTTAAAGGAACGTGCAAGCTTGCGGCTAGTGAGGCATCCAAAAAACAGCTACACGCTCCGGAGTCAACTATAGCGGGTAGGTGAACCTCCTTTTCCAGAAGCTGTAAAGAAACAAAATGAGTAACATAAGGCTGAGAAGACCCGGAAATTTGTTGGTTAGTAGCAGACTGTAGGTAGGACTTACTGGGTCTCACGGGACAGGAACGGAGGAAATGTCCAGAACCCCCACAATAAAGGCACAGATTGCCCTGGCGCCTACGTAGTCTCTCCTCTGAAGTGAGTGGGGCACTGACTAGACCAAGCTGCATAGGCTCAGCTTCGGGAGTGGTAGGGACTGGTGGAGCCATGTAAGGTGGATGGATAGGAGTCGGTTTAGGCATCATCCAGGTAGGGCGAGGAGTCTGGAAGCGCTCTGCACGTCGCTCACGCATGCGACGATCCAGTTTAGTGGTGATTTGGATGAGGTCTTCCAGGGAATCAGGGGTCTCGATCCTGGCCAGCTCATCCTTCAACGCTTCAGACAGGCCTTGACGGAACTGGTATTTAAGGGCAGGTTCATTCCAGCCTGTATCAGCTGAGCACTTACGAAACTCTACAATGTAGTCCTCTACTGGTCTTCGTCCTTGGCTTAGATTATGCAATAAGGCTTCGGCCGTGACCGTGCGCTGGGGGTCGTCATAAAGTTGTGCCATACCTTCGAAGAAGGTGTCTACAGAATTCAGTATGGGGTTCCTCTGTTCCATTAGGCTATGAGCCCAAGCTTGTGGTTCATCTGTCAAGAGAGAAATGATGAAGCCAACTTTTACCACATCTGATGAAAAGGTCCTAGGTTGCAGGACCAAATACAGGGAGCAAGCATTTTTAAAAGCCCTAAACTTTTTACGATTGCCGGAGAATCGCTCTGGTGTGGGAACCCTGGGTTCCGGAGCAGCCATGACCACGGTGGGATTGGTTGGTAACTGAGAAGAGGAACCTCCACTGGGGGGGTACAGAAGCAGCGGCAGAAGCTGGAGATGGTCTGGAAAGTTGTTGGAGACGGCCGTCGATTTGGGCGTAGCCATCTTGCAATTTCTGGACAGCCTCAGTGAGAGCCGAGACCTGCTGACACAGGATCTCCAGTGGGGAACGCGCTCTGTCGGCCTCTGACATGGCTGGTTTGTACTGTCACTAATCGTACTCACCGAGGCCGAGATGCCGAGAGTGGTTTCGCCTTTGCGACTAATCGCAGCTCGCCCCCTGGAGTTGGTACAGGGAGAGAACGGCACGAAGAGGCACAGGCTCCCCAATGGACTGCGGATGACTTGCTTGTGGAGTCTTGACAGAGAAGAGCCGCTGTGCAGGTACTAGTAGGTAAGGTGCAGCTGAAGACCACAGGCGGAAAGTCCAGAACCAGGCTGGGGATCAAACACCGGGTGGTGCTATGGCACTGCAGGATCTGCAAGGTAGGAGGACAAGATAAGAGAGTCCAGGTACAAGCAATAGGGTCAGGCTAGGAGACAGGAGACAGTCCAGGTAACAGGCCGAGGGTCAAACACAGGAGATAGGTGGGAATCCGATAAACAGGCCAAGGTCAAGTCCAGGAGAGAGGCAAGAGAAGTCCAAGGGCAAATCCAGGTCACAACGGGTAATCAAGCAGAGATACAGGACACAAGTTCAGGTAACACAGGAAGCTGAGACAAACCAGCAACTTGTGTGATTCTCTGAGCGCCTTTTATAGGCCGCCCAGGGAATCACGTTGGGTGTGCACCAATGCGTGTGCGCGAGTGCCGTAGCGCCGGGCCGCGAACGCGCATGCGCCGGAACGTCGTTCCGCAGGGAATGCGTGAGAAACGACCGGACCGGAACGAGGGCTTCTTCTGACACAAACAGTGATATTAAACCAACCAGCATATGTAGCAAGAGGGAGTACCAGAATCGTAGTCAAGCCAGGCCGGGGTCATAAACAGGGAATCAGTAGCTGGGAAGGGAGATAAACAGGACAAGAGAGGATGGATGGATCACAGGAGGGACGGGTCAGGTACAAGGCTCAGAGTCCAGGGTCCAGGGTTCAGGTAACAGACAGGAAACAGGCTTCAGATTCAGGCTTCAGGTTCAGGAATCAGAGTAACAGGATTCAGTTCAGGGCTCAAGGACAATACCAGGGCAACATAAGTGTGCAATTGCCGGGTATTTATACTGCAGCTCTGCTAATTAACGTCAGGTGACACCTGTCTGCAGAGGGGAATACCTGCTCCATACTGCCAGGATTCCTCCGCTGGTGGACGCCAGTACTGCGGCCCAAAGGTGACAGAATACTTGCAGGAAAGAGCTCTTCTGACAGCTCCGAACTGCCAGGAGACACCTGCTGGTGGACCTCAGTACTGCACGCCAAATGATCGATATTACCAGCGGAGGAGACCTTTCCTGACACCCCTATTTTACCCGATCTAATCAAACAGGATCAGATGGGCTTTGTGCACGGACGGCAGGTGTCGGACGCTACAAGGAGGGTCTTGGGCATTTTACATCAGGCTGGGACCGGTCGAGTGCCTTCTCTTCTGTTATCTTTGGATGTGGAGAAGGCATTTGACCGTATCCATTGACAATACATGTACAAGATGCTCCAAAAATTTGGGTTCACGGGACCTATACTATCCGCAATTTTGGCATTGTATTCCACACCATCTGCCAGAGTATATACCTCCAATATGCTATCCCACCCCTTTCTGATCACAAACGGAACCAGACAGGGATGCCCTCTATCTCCCTCCATTTTTAATCTACTAATTGAGCCATTAGCAGAAGCTATCAGAACTTTCCCACAAATCAATGGTTTTAAATCTCAACAACAAACTCACAACATTAATTTATTCGCAGACGACATTATTATCTTCCTGACGAATCCGGAACCCTCCCTCGCAGCGACCCACAATATTCTCACAACATTTAGCAAGCTATTCTATTACAAGATTAATTTTACTAAATCCTTGCTGTTAGATATTGGTATTGATTCTGACCTACGAACCAAACTCCTTACCCTTACACATGGAGTACTGATGGCATACCTTACTTGAGAATACGAGTGGTATCTGACATCACGAAACTAGCTGATGCCAACTACCTCCCTCTTATTGCCAAAATATCGAAGGCTGCGCACAATATGTCCAAATATGAGCTTTTCTGGTCGGGTCTTCTTGCCTCTTTCAAGATGATACTACTCCCTCAGATACTGTACCTCTTCAGGACGCTCCCTATACCTGTAAAGAAAGCGCATATGCTAGCACTTAACAAGGTACTTCAAAAATTTGTATGGAAAGATATGAAGCCCCGTAGCTCCCATACTTTGCTTCTTAAACATAAGAACGTGGGTGGTATGGGTATGACAGTACTCCGCGACTACTGGGTCGCTACCCGACTATCACAATTATGGAATTTGTTCAACCCCCCCAGATAAACTCTGGATAGATATTGAACAAAATGCCAGCCCCGCACCCTCACTCAACGCTCTACTACTAGTTGATGTCTGGAAACCCTGGCCATTAAAAAACCTTCCTCTACCAATCCAAGCCTCTCTACTAGCACGGAGAACCTTCTACTCCCTAAACCCTCCACAATCATGAACAACAGCCATTCCACTCCCACTCAGGATTTTAGAAACAATCATTCCACACTTATCCCTTCGCAAATGGGAAAAACAAGGCGCTTTAAACATATCACATATGTTTACCAATCATTCCCTTAAGTCGTTTGATCAGCTACAAGCAGAATTCCAACACCCCCCAAACGAACACTTCTCCTACTTACAAATGTCCCACTATCTAAACTCTATTAACCCCCTGGAAATACTTCTACATACAATACTTCTACATACAATACTTCAACAGGATGGCAATATCCCCAATGCACTTCTCCCTCTATTAAGGGCACTTCCCTATTCTACAATCTATTGCAAAACAAACTAGTGTTCAGTAAATCTGCCCCATATTTAAAGTGGGAATCAAACCTTGGAGAGACCTTTACTACCCAAAATTGGCAATTAGCCTTTAAGACAATTTACCAGACCTCTAAATGTGCCAACCATTGGGAACTAACCCAAAAAATTGCCTTGAGATGGTATCTTACCCCATATGGAATGTCCACATTTTTTCCATCACAGTCCCCACTATGCTGGAGGGGGTGTGGCACAATAGGCCAACTTAAGCATATCTTCTGGTCATGCAAACACATAACCAGTTTCTGGAACAAAGTATTTTGCACGATCTCAGAGATTACTGGAATCATCACCCCACCCTCCCCAGCATTGGCGATTCTAAATATAGGCATAGAGCGTTTTCCCCATGATTGTTGAAAAAAATAGTTACCCATATCTTTCTGGCTGCCAAAACCCTTATAACCAGAAAATGAAAATCCAACCTAGCTCCTAATATATCTGAAGTAATTGAAATAGTTAAGTGTAATTACGCATTTGAAAGCATACTAGCATATCGCCATGGAAACAAACGTCTATTTGACCATTATTGGAAACTATGGAACCTATGGGTTAACAAACATTAACTTTAAACCCTCCCATATATAAACAAATATGTACAAATGTTCAGTGCCTGCTGAACCTGGTAGATCCATTTATGATACCAACAATCCATCCCAATGTCTATTTAGTCCTATCCTATTTTATTTTTTTTATGTTATTTTATTTTACTTTATCCTACTTTATTTTATTTTATCTTATCTTATTTTACTTTATTTACTCTATGTTAATCCTACAAAGTTCTCTGTTCACCCAACTATTTTTTTACTGTTTTCTTTCAATATCTCGATTAATATATTACCTGAAGGAGACATGTCTGGTATGTTCTGTGTCCTGGTTATTACCCACCGTTTGATGTTGCATGTTTATATACAGGTTTTATATATACCCAAATATCACAATTTTGTCTGTGTTCTCCTTGCTGGACTTTCACGGACTATCTCCATTCAGGTCCCAATTACTCAATCATTTGTTATTCTTTTGATGTATGTTGTTAAAATATATATTGCTTCAATAAAGAATTAATGGAAAAAAAATGATGCTTAATGTGAAAAAAAAAAGTAAAATATTCCTTTAAATATCGTACCGTATGCCTGTAAAGTGGCACGTGTTTCCCGTGCTTAGAACAGTCCCTGCACAAAATGACATTTTTAACCACTTGCCGACCGCCTAACGCACATATACGGCGGCAGAATGGAACGGGCAGGCAGAATCACGTACCCGTACGTGATCTGCCTCCCGCGGGTGGGGGGTCCGATCGGACCCCCCCCCCCGGTGCCATAGGCGCGGGCGATGAGAGGTGAGGGGGAGGCCATCCATTGTTGGCCATCCCCTCCCGATCGCTCCCGGCGAATGAAAATGCTTCCTTTCCCTCTGTAATGTAAACAGAGGGAAAGGAAGTGATGTCATCCTTCCTCAAGCCGGTCTTTTCGTCCCAGCGCAGAGGAGAGAAGACATCCAAGTAAGTGCACCAACACTACACTTACAGTAGAACACGCAGGCACACTTTTCACCCCCCTGTCACCCCCCGATCACCCCCCTGTACCCCCTGTCACTCTGACACCAATAGCAGTTTTTTTTTTTTTTGCATTGGTGTCAGTTTGTGTCAGTTACAATGGTTAGGGCAGTTAGGTTAGCCCCCTTTAGGTCTAGGGTACCCCCCTTTAGGTCCAGGGTACCCCCCTAACCCCCCCTAATAAAAGTTAACCCCTTGATTACCCCCCGTCGCCAGTGTCGCTAAGCGATCGTTTTTCTGATCGCTGTATTAGTGACACAGGTGACGCTAGTTAGGGAGGTAAGTATATAGGTTTGCTGTCAGTGTTTTATAGCGACAGGGACCCCCATATACTACCTGCTAAAGGTTTTAACCCCTTGATTGCCCCCTAGTTAACCCTTTCACCAGTGATCACCGTATAAGTGTTACGGGTGACGCTGGTTAGCTAGTTTGTTTTTTGTAGTTTATTATAGTTTATTACAGTTTATTATAGTTTATTATAGTTTTAGGGCACCCGCCGTTTATTACCTTATAAAGGTTTAACCCCCTAATTGCCCGGCGGTGATATAAGTTAAGTTTTTAGGATCTGATAAGGTCTGCGTCGCCCCAGGCAGCGTCAGGTTAGCGCCAGTACCGCTAAAACCCACGCACGCAGCATACACCTCCCTTAGTGCTATAGTATCTGAACGGATCGATATCTGATACGATCAGATCTATACTCCCCAGCAGTTTAGGGTTCCCTGAAACACAGTGTTAGTGGGATCAGCCCAGATACCTGCTAGCACCTGCGTTTTGCCCCTCGGCCCAGCCCAGCCCAGCCCACCCAAGTGCAGTATCGATCGATAACTGACACTTACAAAACACTAAGCACACATAACTGCAGCGTTCGCAGAGTCAGGCCTGATCCCTGCGATCGCTAACAGTTTTTGGTAGCGTTTTGAATCAGTCGCTAACAGTCAGGAGCTTTTTTGACTGTGAGTCTCACTAGTGTACCCCTAAATTTAGAGGCCAAAATGGCAAATCGAAGGTACACTAGTGAAGAGGCCTACACGTTTCTGAGTATGACAGATAGTGAAGAGGAAGTCACTCATCTGTCAAGTTCAGGCTCAGAATACGAACCTGTAGAGGACAGCGGCTCCATGACAGATAGCTCTGACGACGGAGTTGTGTTCCCTGCTAGGGTCAGGCGTACCAGACCCCGAACTTCTTCTGTCCTTGAAGTGCAAGAACCGCAGGGCTCACATATGGAGCAGAGAAGTATTAGTGCCGCTACTCCTTCTGGTGAACTGGCAAGCACCAGTGGCCTAGTACACCCTGGTCGTACATCCAGCACTGCAGTATCACGTGGTGACGTGGCGAGTCCCATAAGTGCAGTTCAAGCTGGCGAGGTGGCAAGCACAAGTAGTGTCCCGCTGCCACCAAGAAGAAGACGAACAAAGGCCCGTCGTGCCCATAGTGCCCTTCCTGCTGCATTCGCCAATCCGAATTGGAAACCCCCGTACTTCCCCCTTTCACTGGCCAACCCGGAATTCAGGTGGAAACAGTTGACTTTACGCCACTGGATTTTTATTCGCTGTTTTTCACCGAAGATCTCTATAGATCTATTGTGGACCAAAGCAATTTGTACGCTGGTCAACACATCGCCACTATTCCCCAGTCCTCCCTTGCCAGAGATTGGAGACCAATTATGGTCTCCGAATTTAAGATCTTTCTGGGCCTTTCCCTCCTCATGGGCATAACCAAAAAGAGTGAGTTGCGGTCATATTGGTCCACTGACCCAATTCACCATATGCCTGTGTTCTCTGCCTCCATGACCAGGGCACGATACGAGCAGATTTTGCGGTTCATGCACTTCAACGACAATGAACTCTGTCGTCCTCGTGGAGACCCTGCATACGATCGGCTCTACAAAATTCGGCCCCTCGTAAACCACTTCAACCAACGTTTTGCAGACTTGTTTACCCCCCATCAAGTTGTCTGCGTTGATGAGTCCCTGATTAAGTTTTCTGGCTGCTTGTCCTTCAAACAGTACCTTCCCAGCAAGCGTGCCAGATACGGGGTCAAGATGTATAAGCTCTGTGACAGGGCCACAGGCTATACATGTAGATTTATGGTTTACGAGGGCAAAGATAGTCACGTAGAGCCGATAAACTGCCCTGACTACATAGGAAGCGCTGGCAAGATAGTGTGAGACTTGGTGTCACCCTTATTCGGAAAGGGGTACCACTTGTACGTGGACAATTATTATACGAGCGTGCCACTTTTTAGTCACTTGTTTGATCATCAGATTGGAGCATGTGGCACCGTGCGACCTAATCGCCGGGGCTTTCCCCAGCGGCTTGTAGAGTCCCGTCTTAGGCTGGGGGAGAGAGCCTGCTTGCAGTATAATAATTTGCTCGCTATGAAGTGGAGGGACAATAAGAATGTTTTCGTTCTCACCTCCCGTCATGCAGACACGACGACCCAAATTACTACGGCGACTGGTGTTGTGGAGAAACCCCTCTGTGTCCACGAATACAACCTTAATATGGGAGGGGTGGACCTCAACGACCAGTTGTTGGCGCCGTACCTAGTTGCCCGTAAGGCCAGACGCTGGTACAAAAAAGTGTCTGTTTATTTATTTCAATTGGCTTTGCTGAATGCTCATGTGCTATACAGAGCTTCAGGACGGACTGGATCCTTCCTTAAATTCCAGGAAGAGATCGTCAGAGCCCTTCTGTATCCAGACGGTGCTCCACCTCACCTTCCCCAACCAGATGCAGTAAGCCGGCTGCATGGGAGGCATTTTCCTTATGTCCTCCCGAGTACCCCTACCCAACGAGCCCCCCAAAAAAGATGTCGTGTCTGCAGCAAGCGCGGATTTAGGCGTGACACCCGGTATTGTTGTCCCACCTGTCCTGACAATCCTGGTCTATGCATTGGTGAATGTTTTGAACGCTACCATACACTAGTGGAGTATTAGCGTAGGGTTCAGCACGGCACAGACTAGGCACACTAACACAGGGTCTCCCAAGATGCCATCGCATTTTGAGAGACCCAAACCTGGTACAGTTACAGTTAAAAGTTAAAGTTACTAAAAAAAGTGTTAAAAAAATAAAAAAAAATAAAAAAAAATAAAAAAATAAAAATACAAAAAAAATATAAAATAAAAAAAACAAAAATAGTTGTCGTTTTATTGTTCTCTCTCTCTATTCTCTCTCTATTGTTCTGCATTCTATACTGCAATGTTTTATTGTTATGTTTTTATCATGTTTGCTTTATAGGTATGCAATTTTTTTATACTTTGTTTTTTTATTGTTAACCACTTTTTTGTTTTCAGGTACGCCATTCAGCTGCAGAGCGGATTTATTTATCTTGACAGCAACAGCGTTTGCTCCCACGATATATAAAGCCGTGACTCCAGCACTGTCGGAGGTGATTTCACCACCACAGTTACATACTTCAGCATATATGCCGAAGCGTGGGGGCAGCAGTGGGTGGAGGAGCAATTTGCTCCTGCCTTTTGCGGGAGGATGCCCCCATGCTTCGGCATATATATATTTTAGGTAGGCACAGGTTGCGTTAAATGTTTTATTTTTTACTATGTTTTTTTTTGTATTTGCTTTGCAGGTATGGTAAGTATTACTGTTATACTGTAATGTTACTTTGTTTTTTTGTTAACCATCATTTGCTTAGCAGGTACGCCATTCAGTTGCAGCGCGGATTTATTTATCTTGACAGCAACAGCTTTTGCTCCCACGATATATAAAGCCGTGACTCCAGCGCTGTCGGAGGTGATTTCACCACCACAGTTACATACTTCAGCATATATGCCGAAGCGTGGGGGCAGCAGTGGGTGGAGGAGCAATTTGCTCCTGCCTTTTGCGGGAGGATGCCCCCATGCTTCGGCATATATAAATGGTGCATGTATGCCCATCATTAGAAGTGGGCGGATGAAGGGAGGTATTCTAATGGTGGGCATACCCACCGATCAATATCTTTTATTCGTTCAGCCCACAGGCTGCATGAAAAAAAAGTTTACAATACAAGGACCAGTAACGTACTGGTATGTTGCTGGACTTTGAGTGGTTATACCAGAATGATGCCTGCAGGTTTAGGTATCATCTTGGTATCATTCTTTTCAGCCAGCGGTCGGCTTTCATGTAAAAGCAATCCTAGCGGCTAATTAGCCTCTAGACTGCTTTTACAAGCAGTGGGAGGGATTCCCCCCCCCACCGTCTTCCATGTTTTTCTCTGGCTCTCCTGGCCCAACAGGGAACCTGAGAATGCAGCCGGTGATTTGGTCAGCTGACCATAGAGCTGATCAGAGACCAGAATGGCTCCAATCATCTCTATGGCCTAAGAAACCGGAAGCTACGAGCATTTCATGACTTCTATTTCGCCGGATGTAAACAGCGCCATTGGGAAATTAGGAAAGCATTTTATCACACCGATCTTGGTGTGGTCAGATGCTTTGAGGGCAGAGGAGAGATCTAGGGTCTAATAGACCCCAATTTTTTCAAAAAAGAGTACCTGTCACTACCTATTGCTATCATAGGGGATATTTACATTCCCTGAGATAACAATAAAAATGATAAAAAAAAAATAAAAATGAAAGGAACAGTTTAAAAATAAGAAAAAAAATTAAAAAATTAATAAAGAAAAAAAAAAAAAAAAAAAAGCACCCCTGTCCCTCTCGCGCAAAGGCGAACGCAAGCGTCGGTCTGGCGTCAAATGTAAACAGCAATTGCCCCATGCATGTGAGGTATCACCGCGAAGGTCAGATCGAGGGCAATAATTTTAGCAGTAGACCTCCTCTGTAAATCTAAAGTGGTAACCTGTAAAGGCTTTTAAAGGCTTTTAAAAATGTATTTAGTTTGTCGCCACTGCACGTTTGTGCGCAATTTTAAAGCATGTCATGTTTGGTATCCATGTACTCGGCCTAAGATCATCTTTTTTATTTCATCAAACATTTGGGCAATATAGTGTGTTTTAGTGCATTAATATTTTAAAAAGTGTGTTTTTTCCCCAAAAAATGCGTTTGAAAAATCGCTGCGCAAATACTGTGTGAAAAAAAAAAATGAAACACCCACCATTTTAATCTGTAGGGCATTTGCTTTAAAAAAATATATAATTTTTGGGGGTTCAAAGTAATTTTCTTGCAAAAAAAATAATTTTTTCATGTAAACAAAAAGTGTCAGAAAGGGCTTTGTCTTTAAGTGGTTAGAAGAGTGGGTGATGTGTGACATAAGCTTCTAAATGTTGTGCATAAAATGCCTGGACAGTTCAAACCCCCCCAAATGACCCCATTTTGGAAAGTAGACACCCCAAGCTATTTGCTGAGAGGCATGTCGAGTCCATGGAATATTTTATATTGTGACACAAGTTGCGGGAAAAAGACAATTTTTTTTTTTTTTTTTGCACAAAGTTGTCACTAAATGATATATTGCTCAAACATGCCATGGGAATATGTGAAACTACACCCCAAAATGCATTCTGTTGCTTCTCCTGAGTACGGGGATACCACATGTGTGAGACTTTTTGGGAGCCTAGCGGCGTACGGGACCCCGAAAACCAAGCACCGCCTTCAGGCTTTCTAAGGGCGTAAATTTTTGATTTCACTCTTCACTGCCTATCAAAGTTTCGGAGGCCATGGAATGCCCAGATGGCACAAACCCCCCCAAATGACCCCATTTTGTAAAATAGACACCCAAAGCTATTTGCTGAGAGGTATAGTGAGTATTTTGCAGACCTCACTTTTTGTCACAAACTTTTGAAATTTGAAAAAAGAAAAAAAAAAATATGTTTTTCTTGTCTTTCTTCATTTTCAAAAACAAATGAGAGCTGCAAAATACTCACCATGCCTCTCAGCAAATAGCTTGGGGTGTCTACTTTCCAAAATGGGGTCATTTGGGGGGAGGGGTTGTGCTATCTTGGCATTTTATGGCCTTCAAAACTGTGATAGGTAGTGAGGAGTGAAATCAAAAATTTATGCCCTTAGAAATCCTGAAGGCGGTGCTTGGTTTTCGGGGCTCCGTACGCGGCTAGGCTCCCAAAAAGTCCCACACATGTGGTATCCCCGTACTCAGGAGAAGCAGCAGAATGTATTTTGGGGTGTAATTCCACATATGCTCATGGCATGTTTGAGCAATATATCATTTTGTGACAACTTTGTGCAAAAAAAAAAAAAAATTGTCACTTTCCCGCAACTTGTGTCAAAATATAAAATATTCCATGGACTCAACATGCCTCTCAGCAAATAGCTTGGGGTGTCTACTTTCCAAAATGGGGTCATTTGGGGGGGTTTGTGCCATCTGGGCATTTTATGGCCTTCAAAAATGTGATAGGTAGTGAGGAGTGAAATCACAACTTTACGCCCTTAGAAATCCTGAAGGCGGTGCTGGGTTTTCGGGGCCCCGTACGCGGCTAGGCTCCCAAAAAGTCCCACACATGTGGTATCCCCGTACTCAGGAGAATCAGCAGAATGTATTTTGGGGTGCAATTCCACATATGCCCATGGCCTGTGTGAGCAATATATCATTTAGTGACAACTTTGTGCAAAAAAAAAAAAATTGTCACTTTCCTGCAACTTGTGTCAAAAAATAAAATATTCCATGGACTCAACATGCCTCTCAGCAAATAGCTTGGGGTGTCTACTTTCCAAAATGGGGTCATTTTGGGGGGTTTTGTGCCATCTTGGCATTTTATGGCCTTCAAAACTGTGATAGGTAGTGAGGAGTGAAATCAAAAATTTATGCCCTTAGAAATCCTGAAGGCGGTGCTTGGTTTTCGGGGCTCCGTACGCGGCTAGGCTCCCAAAAAGTCCCACACATGTGGTATCCCCGTACTCAGGAGAAGCAGCAGAATGTATTTTGGGGTGTAATTCCACATATGCCCATGGCATGTTTGAGCAATATATCATTTTGTGACAACTTTGTGCAAAAAAAAAAAAATTGTCACTTTCCCGCAACTTGTGTCAAAATATAAAATATTCCATGGACTCAACATGCCTCTCAGCAAATAGCTTGGGGTGTCTACTTTCCAAAATGGGGTCATTTGGGGGGGTTTTGTGCCATCTGGGCATTTTATGGCCTTCAAAAATGTGATAGGTAGTGAGGAGTGAAATCACAACTTTACGCCCTTAGAAATCCTGAAGGCGGTGCTGGGTTTTCAGGGCCCCGTACGCGGCTAGGCTCCCAAAAAGTCCCACACATGTGATATCCCCGTACTCAGGAGAATCAGCAGAATGTATTTTGGGGTGCAATTCCACATATGCCCATGGCCTGTGTGAGCAATATATCATTTAGTGACAACTTTGTGCAAAAAAAAAAAAAAATTGTCACATTCCCGCAACTTGTGTCAAAAAATAAAATATTCCATGGACTCAACATGCCTCTCAGCAAATAGCTTGGGGTGTCTACTTTCCAAAATGGGGTCATTTGGGGGGGTTTTGTGCCATCTTGGCATTTTATGGCCTTCAAAACTGTGATAGGTAGTGAGGAGTGAAATCAAAAATTTATGCCCTTTGAAATCCTGAAGGCGGTGCTTGGTTTTCGGGGCCCCGTACGCGGCTAGGCTCCCAAAAAGTCCCACACATGTGGTATCCCCGTACTCAGGAGAAGCAGCTAAATGTATTTTGGGGTGCAATTCCACATATGCGCATGGCCTGTGTGAGCAATATATCATTTAGTGACAACTTTTTGTAATTTTTTTTTTTTGTCATTATTCAATCACTTGGGACAAAAAAAATAAATATTCAATGGGTTCAACATGCCTCTCAGCAATTTCCTTGGGGTGTCTACTTTCCAAAATGGGGTCATTTGGGGGGGTTTTGTACTGCCCTGCCATTTTAGCACCTCATGAAATGACATAGGCAGTCATAAAATAAAAGCTGTGTAAATTCCAGAAAATGTACCCTAGTTTGTAGACGCTATAACTTTTGCGCAAACCAATAAATATACGCTTATTGACATTTTTTTTTACCAAAGACATGTGGCCGAATACATTTTGGCCTAAATGTATGACTAAAATTGAGTTTATTGGATTTTTTTTATAACAAAAAGTAGAAAATATCATTTTTTTTCAAAATTTTCGGTCTTTTTCCGTTTATAGCGCAAAAAATAAAAACGGCAGAGGTGATCAAATACCATCAAAAGAAAGCTCTATTTGTGGGAAGAAAAGGACGCAAATTTCGTTTGGGTACAGCATTGCATGACCGCGCAATTAGCAGTTAAAGCGACGCAGTGCCGAATTGTAAAAAGTGCTCTGGTCAGGAAGGAGGTAAAACCTTCCGGGGCTGAAGTGGTTAAAGGAATAAAAGTCATTTAAAACTGCTTGCGGCTTTAATGTAATGTCGGGTCCCGGCAATATGGATGAAAATCAGTGAGACAAAAGGCATGGGTACCCCCCCTCCCCCAGTCCATTACCATGCCCTTTGGGTCTTGTATGGATATTAAGGGGAACCTCACACCCAAATTAAAAAAAGGAAAGGCGTGGGGCCCCCAGGCCCTATATACTCTAAAAAGCAGTATACAGGTGATGCAAACAAGACAGGGACTGTTGGTTTGTTGTTAAGTAGAATCTGTTTGTAATTTTAAACTGGTACATTTTTAAAGTGTAGCTCCAGCCAAAAAATCTATTTTTAAGCTTTTTGGAAAACATAGGGAAGTGTTATCACCCCTGTAACATTTGTTTTGCTATCTGTGTACCTCTTTAGAAGATTTCACCTCACCTTCTGTCCCAATGACAAATGTTTTTGAAAATTTGGGGGTTTTAGTGAAACAAGGATTGGTGATAAAGCATCAGTGAAGAATAACTCTTACAGGAGAGTCGTTTGTAAGTTGGATGTTTGAAAGTAGGGGCCTGCCCTATATACTCTGCAGAAATTGGGGCCTTAGGTGTTGGTGTTGTAATTACATGCCATTTTTGAACAGTGATAGAAAATTTGAGCCTTTGGTGGTGGTGGTGCTGGTGCCACAACACTGTAAGTCCTCACAGTTACTCTTGGTGGGCGCTGGAATGGGCCCTGCTGTGAAATATTAGGTCAAGAATTGTAATTACATGTCCCTGTTGAACAGGAGCAGAAAAGTTGGGCCTTAGGCAATGGTGCTACAACACTGCAGCCCCTCACAGATGCTATAGTTGGAGCGCAAGAATGAGCCCTGCTGCAAAGTATTGCATCAAAAATTGTAATTATACGCCCCTGTTTAACAGGGGCTGAAAATTTGGGCCTTGGGCACTAGTGCTGGTGCCACAACACTGCAGCCCCTCACAGATACTCTAGTTGGAGCACAGGAATGAGCCCTGCTGCAAAGTATTGCATCAAAAATTGTAAATATACGCCCCTGTTAAACAGGGGCAGAAAAATTGAGCCTAAGCCACTGCTGCCACAAAACTGCAACCCCTCACAGATGCTATAGTTGGAGCGCAGGAATGAGCCCTGCTGCAAAGTATTGCATCAAAAATTGTAATTATATGCCCCTGTTAAGCAGGGGCTGAAAAATTGGGCCTTGGGCACTGATGCTGGTGCCACAACACTGCAAGCCCTCACAGATACTATAGTTGGAGCGCAGGAATGAGCCCTGCTGCAAAGTATTGCATCAAAAATTGTAATTACACGCCCCTGAACAGGGGCAGAAAAATTGGGCCTTGGCCACTGGTGGCAGTGCCCAGAACCAAAAATGTTCTTATAAGCTATCAGCATGAAAATTGAGGAGGAAGAGGATTGTCACTCAGCGTAACAGGATATTCACTCAGCATCAGCATAGGCAGTCTTGAAGGGATCTCACATTAAAAAAATATAAATCAGTTACATCAGCATAAGGTGCTTGGTAGCTGGTGATCCAAGACTGATTCATTTTTATGAAGGTCAGCTGATCAACCGATTCGGTGGACAGGCGCATCCTGTGATCGGTTACAAAGCCTCCAGCAGCACTGAATGTGCGCTCTAAAAGAACGCTGGATGCAGGACAGGCCAGTAGCTCAATTGCATACTGTGCAAGCTCTGGCCAGTGATCCATCCTCAAGACCCAGTAACCCAGAGGATTTTCAGTGGGAAATGTGTCCAAGTCTGATCTTGCCCCTAGGTAATTCTGCACCATGTGAATCAGACGCTGGCGATGGTTGCTGGAACCGATCAGACCTTGGGCTGCGGACTAAAACATTGGCTGAACGCATCAGTCAGATGGCCACCTTCTCAACCGCTCCTTCTGTGACTGACCGAAGCCTCAGCAACACCAGGAGGACCAGGAAAATGTAACCTCCCAGGCTCTGGAAACGCGTTGCACAAACCTTTCTGCAAGGCCTCCTGAAGATGTTTCATCCTTTGCTCCCTCTGTGATGGCAAGATAAGGTCCGCAACCTTACCCTTGTAATGTGAATCAAGGAGGGCTGCCAGCCAGTAATCATCCCTCCCCTTGATACCACAAATATGAGGATCCTTCTGCAGGCTTTGCAGGATCAGGGAGTCCATGCAGCGTAGGTTTGCTGAGGCATTCGGTCCAGAGTCCTCTGGGTCACTAAGGACGACATGATCTGCAGCCACTCCTCCCAGCCACGTACAAGTCCATGGGTTTCTTCGGACTGTAAATGATCCCTTGAAGACTGCTGCTGATGCTGAGTGCCAGGCTCCACCTCCATGTTGACACAATCCTCCTCCTCCTCCTCATCCTCTTCCTGTATGATCGGCGGGCACACAGGAACACTGTCTGGATAAAGGGGGCCTTGAGAGGTAAGGAAGTCCTCCTCTTCCTCCCTCTGTTCTGCCTCAAGTGCCCTGTCCATTGTGGGAAAAAGGAATTAAATACCACGCTCAAAATGAACAAAAAATAACCATAAAATTAAACAAAAAATGTGGAGCAGCAGCTAACATATGGAATACAAAACTTATGCACAGTAACTAGACAAATAATAGCTGCGCTAAAATATGATCAAATAAGTGTGATAATCACAATGATAATGATAATAGTAATATAAAGTGCATAAAAAAGTGATAACAAAAGAAAAAGTTGCAAAAAGTCCAAACAGTATGCTATAAGCTGGGTTCGGAGTGGGAAAGTGCAATCTTCCATCACCAGTGATAGTGGAACACCAAAGCAAATGCACGCTTACCAGAGGCAAGCCATAAAGAGCTTGTGGCTTTAAACCCAGCCAAGGCCTTTCTATGACATGTCAGGAAATAAGCTCCCAGGAGACACTGATCCAGAATCGATATACATTAGGTGGAAGGGACCCTCCGGTATCGTGACATCAGAGCATGAAAAAGAAAGGACCTCCCATAGTGTATTACCATAAATATAATTTATTAGTAAAAAAGAGTAACACTTACAATGTGGAAGATAAAATCAAGCAGCAGAGTTCGCATGCGCGAGAGCTCCGTAATGGCCGCTTGAGCCGGAGCTCCGCTTCACCCCGGACCCGCGGATCACAAGGCGCATGATCCACTGCACCCTAACAGCCATAAATAGGCACGCAGCCTCGGAGAGTCACCCGGGCACCTTCCTGCATGTCCGGATCGACGGTGAGGAGAGATCTCGGGCCACAATTTGCCCAAATGCAACGGGACGGGAAGTCCAAGATGGCCGGTGGCACCGCTTCCATGCTGCAGCATGAGGCCTAAAAGACCAAGAAGCAGGATCAGAGGCAAGTGATACTCCCAGCCACCCTCACGTACGCCCAGGTGATCCAGGGCACTCCGCAGCCTCCGTCAGCCCCATCACCGGCCTCCACGGAATCCCTAATAGGCCGCATAATAGAGGATTTCTCCCTCTCTCCAGAGGGGCCTGCTCTGCCTCACATGCAGACCTCCCCATCTCCAGGCATGCTGGCACAAGACCAGGTATCACTACAACAAGACTTGTTCTCTAAATTTTCTGATCTCCTGGAGAGGGGTCTAGCCAATACAGCAGACAAAATTACACAAGACCTTAAATCAGACTTTTCCAATCTGGGATCAAGAATGGAGGCTATTGAACATAAGCTGGACATTACGGTTGCTAAAACCAATCAAAACGCCTCACACTTACAAGTTCTCGAAGACCAATTAGACATAGCTCTCTCCAGAATCAACGACCTCGAGAACAGGTCAAGGAGATATAATTTTAGAATAAGAGAATTACCCGAATCTATCACAGAGGTCACTTTGGCAGTCCAAAGCCTGATCAAGGACCTGTTACCCAACTCTCCATCACACCACCTGGAGCTGGACAGAGCCCACAGGGCCCTGGGGCCTCCTAGAAAGGATGGATCCCCAAGGGACATTGTAGTGAAGCCACATCACTATACAGTAAAAGAGGAGGTCATGTGACAGTCACGCTACAAATCGAAACCACTCTGCCTGGGCCACCAAATACAAATCTTTGCAGATCTCTCCCCAATGACCATACAGAAGAGAAGATCTCTAAAACCTCTACTCACAGCCCTCACTCAACAAGATATTAAGTATAGATGGGCATTTCCATTTGCGGTAAAATTCTCCCTACAAGGAAAATCACACTCCTTTTCCAACCTACCAGAGGGAGAAAAGTTACTCCTGCACCTCAAACTGATCTCACAGGAAGCTCCCATGGATCTGGCAATGGCCGCAGCAAACCCTGACAAGCGCCAGACACCAACAAGTCCAGTCTCCCCCCTCTGGGATACAGGAAGAAGCAAGAAATCCAAAGACGGCAGACCACTTTAAGAAGAAAGAAATCTACAAGTTTTCATTTACCCTCACCGGGTCTCTTTTCCCGCCTACATGGCGACTCTCTCTGTTGTCAGGGCTGAACGCCCTTTACTTTTATTTTCACACAAGATGACCACTAAATAGTTTTGTTTTCGGTTACTCCACCAGCAGGGGTACACAACACTTCTTCATCGGTCAGGAGACCCCCCAAACACGATGAATCACAGGGGGTTTAACTACCTTTTTCCTCCCACAGCTTCTCCTAGCCTACTCCTAGCCTACTACACAATACAATCTCTCCTTTCCCAATTGTGGACTGGCGGGTGGGGAACTGGTCAGTCTCTCTGTTTGGTGGGACTCCCGAGGGAGGACCCCCCCGGCCAGCTTGCGGGTGCTTCTTTCTACCGCGGACACGGGTTGGGAGATTACCTCGAGTGAGTTCGCTCGGGGTGATCCCCTAATCCTTTCTGACGTGGGGGGAAGGGTCTTCGTCTGTTATATATTATAAGTTGGAAATTTTGTTCTCTCTCTCTCAATTTTTATTTCCTCTTCTCATGTGTTATTGTTGTGGTTGGCAATTTCTAGCTTGGATGGTTCTACTTAAACCAAATGGATTTTTGCTGTATTTCTTTATATATCTGTTTCATGGATAACTTATGGGTCCGGGGTGACCCACATGCGGCCCCACCTATCACACAGAGACTAGTTCCGGTTTCTGAGTGATGGGTCGTCGGCCCCCTTTTAGGGGCAGCAGACGCCCACGGGCAGGAGTCTGGCTGACTAAATTAAGGTCAGACCCGACTGGTCTTCAAAAAAGACACCTTTTTATTTTTTTTGTCTCTTTTTCCTCTCTCAATACTTCAATAACCTTCTTTCTCTTTCTTACCAGTCAGCAGTTTGGGCATTGATTCAACTCCCAATACATGACAAGAATCTTCTACGCTCTCACTCAGGGCACCAAAATAAGAAGCCGGCATAAGGTAGGTGGCAGTATTTGCAGTAGCACTCCACCCCTCTGGTTTTATGGCTGACCCCGCACCTTCAGGTTCGTTAATTAGAATAGCTTCCCATAATGTCCAAGGACTAAATTCCCCTAACAAAAGAAGAAGGGCTTTAGAAAATTATCGTTCCCTTAAAATAGATATCATTATGTTACAGGAGACTCATTTCCCGGCCCGGTACAACCCCACTTTCCTTCACGCGCTTTACCCAACTTTTTACTTAGCTAATGCAGCCAACAAGACCAAGGGGGTCGTGATCCTAATCTCTAAACAATGTAATTTCTCCCCTCTCTCAGAATATAAAGACCCAGAAGGCCGTTTCATTCTGGTAAAAGGCACGATTGAAGGCAGGCTATACTCTCGTGTCTCCTATTACACACCAAATAAGGGCCAATCTAAATTTTTTCATAACCTTTTCAAGACCTTGAACCCATTCTTGGAGGGTTCGGTCATTTGTGGAGGTGATACGAACCTTGCCTTCGATCAGGGATTAGATAAATCAAAACCCCCAACATCTCAATTAACACGTCCCAACAAGACAAGCCTAAATGTAGCAAGACTTCTTAATTCTCAAGGCCTAGTCAACATATGGAGGGAACTAAACCCCACAAAAAGGGATTATACCCACTACTCTTACCCACACCCACTCTATACTAGAATCGACCATATTATGGTCTCCCCCATGATAATACCGTCAGCACATAAAGCTTCCATCATTTACACAGCATGGTCCGACCACTCGCTGGTCTTACTCTCCCTACAGAACACGGTCACCAGAACTCCAATGTTACACTGGCACCTCAATGAATCCCTTCTCAGTAACCCCGTTCACACCTTAGAAATAGAAAAAGCCCTAAAAGAATATTTCACAATAAATGACCAGATAGATATATCCCCTGAAATACCATGGGCGGCACACAAAGTCACCATAAGGGGCACTCTTATTCAGTTAGCGACCAAATTAAAAAAGAGAGACAGTTGGACATATCCAAACTTGAAAAACAATTTTCTGATATAAAAGCTGAACAAAAAAAAACCCCTCTAAAACCCTTCTTGAAAGATTAGATGCAGCTAGATTGGAGCTCAACCTGGCTCTAACCGCCAAAGCAGAGAAGCATATCCGATGGAGCGGAGCTAAATTCTATACCCAGAAAGACAAAATAGGCACTATGCTGGCAGCTAAGCTCACTCCAAAATCCCACAACTTCACCCTACCCAGAATTAGGAGACCAGGATAGGCACCATCAGCAAATCCCGAAAAAATACTAGCAGCCTTCCATGACTTCTATTCCACACTATACGCCCCCACCACCTCAGAAGTGCCATGATTACCAAATTCATGCGGGAACTACCCATACCGTCCCTCACCACAGAACACAAAGACATAATGGAAGAGCCCATTTCAGTAGATAAAATCAAAGATGTCATCAAAAAACTCTAGAAGGGATCAGCCCCAGGTCCGGACGGCCTTTCAACCCATACTATAAAGCGTTCGCAGACACCTTAGCCCCATACATGGCCAAATTCTTCAATTCTAAAGCTTCAGGATCCCCAATGGATCCCCAACTAAATACTGCCTATATAACTGTAATTCCCAAACCAAACAAAAACCCAGAAGGTGTCGAGAATTATAGGCCCATTTCCCTAATAAATAATGATCTAAAGATTTTAACAAAAATCCTAGCCAACCAACTTTCCTCCTTTATTAATAGATATATCCTCAAGGACCAGATAGGATTCATTCCCGGGAGACAGGGGCCCGACCAAACTAGCCAGCCATTGATATCATTTCTATTTTACAGTCTAATTGGAACAACGGTCCTAAACAAGAAAGGATGCTTCTGTCCCTCGATTTACACAAATCGTTTGATTCTATCGAATGGACTTACATTTTCGCCATAATGGAACACTGGGGTTTTGATCGACACTTTATGGGGCTGCTTCACTCACTATACTCCACCCCGAAGGCCTCAATTCGTATTCGGGGTCAATACTCACAGCCCTTCAGTATCGCAAAAGGTACCAGACAAGGTTGCCCCTCATCCCCATTAATTTTTGCTATAGCCATAGAAACGCTAGCAACAGCAATACGCACAAACACCAATATTCAAGGTGTAACATGCGGCACACAAACCCACAAGTGCGGCTTATTCGCCGATGACATGCTTATATTTTTAACATCCTGATTACGTCTCTCCCTAATCTCTGAAAAATACTTCGGGACTTCTCAACCGTCTCAGGTCTCAAAGTAAACTATGATAAATCCCATGCCCTAAATATCTCCCTGAAACCAGACATAGCTAAATCTTTATAAAGCTCCTTTGCTTTCAAGTAGAGCAACTCCTCCATTGATTATCTAGGGATCACCCTCACAGCCAAAATCGAAGACCTTTACTCCTCTAACTTTGTCCCCACTTATAGAAAGCTGGAAACTGATCTAAAAAATTGGGCAAAAGGGGAACTTTCCTGGCTAGGCAGGATAAATGCCATTAAGATGACACTACTGCCCAGACTTCTATACCTTTTTAGAGCCCTACCGATTTGAGTTAGAAAGGACGACCTAAAATCTTTCCAACAAAAAGTCAATAAATTCATTTGGGGGGCTTCAGGCCACAGACTACCGTAAACCACACTGTACACACTGATGGCAGAAGGGGGACTGGGGCTCCCTAGATTGCTTTAGTATTACAAAGCAGCTAGACTTTCGCAGCTTTCTATAGTGCACTCAAAAACGGAGAAACCCGACTGGTCCCACATAGAGAGACAGGAAGCCCCCTCCTATACCCTTGACTATCTTTTAGGGATCCCCTCTAAAAACAGACCCCTGATCCTTTCGCCCATCCAGTCCCAATCTTAAGCCCTGTGGGACACATTGAAAAAGAATAACTCAATTATCTCAGAATGCAAACCCCTTTCACATATCTTTAATAATCCCGACTTCATACCAGGTTTAAAAATCAGAGACTTTAAATGGTGGTTGGATAAGGGGTTGTACCGGATCGGCCACTTCTTTGCCTCGGGAGGCCCAATATCCATGAAATTCTGTTCTGATCAGTTGGAAATTCCTATCACGGAACATTTCAGATTTCAACAAATTCAGCACTTTCTCCATAAAATCTGGAAACCCAAATTGTCCCCTCCCACGTTCAGCCCATTTGAAACTTGGTGTGGTCAGGCCAGAGGGGTGGGATCTCTGTATTCTACCAGTCACTAGCCCACAGGAACATCAAAACCCAATATATGAATTACTGGGAAGAGGATCTTCAAATGAGTTGGAGTTTGGAGACCTGGCGGATATCCTTTTGCAGAGCTTTCAAGGGGATTCGGAACATCTCTTTGATAGAATCCAACCTGAAAGTAATGACCAAATGGTACCTCACTCCAGCGAGATTGGTGACCATGTATCAGACAGCTAACCCTCAATGTTTTAGAGGTTGCCATCTTACGAGCACTATGGCCCATACATGGTGGGAATGTCCAAGAATAAGGTCATTCTGGAAAAGGATGTGTGCCTTGATCCAAAAGGTCACAACCCATCAGATCCCTAAAACCCTGGCTATTGCTCTACTAAACGCCAACTTGCCCAGGTTGCCAAGACCCACTCGCAAGCTGATCCATTTCATGTTACTGGGGGCGAAGCTAAAAATCGCCAAAGCTTGGAAACATCCCTAAGTGTCCCTGCTGGCCACAAAACATAAGATTTCATGGATTATGTCCCAGGAAAAACTTTCAGGAATACTACTAGACAAAACCAAAGACTTTGAAGCCACCTGGGAACCCTGGGCCAAATACGTGGGCATATCCATATTTCCTGGTGTAATAGGATAGGGGACTTGTCTCAGTATGCCCAGCCTGTTGACTGACACCTTTTTCCTCTCTTCCCCTTACCTTCCACTCTCTTCTTTCTCCACTACTCTATACCCCTCCCTTTCCTATTCATATACTGCATCCATTGTTTCTTCATCAATGAGACACTAGAGTAATCCGCCAAGGTGAATATAATGTAAAAGATCCCGGGCTCCGAAGAATTGGAGCCGGGGCTATGTGACTTCTTGCCTGATAATCGTGTCCTACAGGGCACATTTTGCAGGGGGCCAGGGGGAGAGTTGTGTTTCTCTTTGGGCACAGCAAGATCCCCAAAGGGGGTGCCCGGTGGAACCCCCGGCCTCCTAGGCTCGGCCTTCCAAATACGATAACGGGAGCAGGAAAGAACTCAAGAGGGCGGACCCTTTTAATGCAATGATATTGTGTTTATTGAACTCATACTACTGCATCTTGAATTTATTTGATATTGTATTAATGCAAACAGTGTATGTACACCAACTTGTCTGATATATTGACAATTTACTTTTTTTCATATGTTAAAAGTAATAATAAAAACCTTTTTAAAGAAAATCAAGCAGCAAGCAGCCGGCCGGCCTGTGAGTGCCCGTGACTCTCTGGAAACAGCACGCGATACGCCAGTACGTCCTACCGCCCCACGCGTGTTTCGTCATACAATGACGTCATCTGGGGCAAGGGCGACGCACTGACGCATCGCGTATAAATACACACCAAGGAAAACCAAGCCTCGTTCTGAGATGAGGACAAAGACAGGTGATGTCCAGCATGGTGGACCAGGAGCAATACACGTTCGCCATCTTAACTAATGGCAAACCAATATGGATGAAAAATATTGATAGTAAATAATATAAACATAAACGGGGAGGGAAATTTAATGATAGACCTCACTTAACACTGGGTGAGGATGGAGGAGAGGGAAAATAAAAGGGGAATAGAAGAGGGGGATTCAATTGACAGAACCATGGAATGGCAAAGGTCGACCCCGGCCACCAGAAACATGAAAACTGTCAGAACACACTCCCCAAACAGATAGCCAAAAAATAACTGTAAGTCTAAAATTGATTAGAAAGTCTCAGTCCTCAGCCCACATCGATTTTACAAACAAAGTATTGATAAAAACACCAAATTTTTGGCTAGACAGATCTGAATTGAGCAAAAACTCGATCTGTAACAACATACATGGTATGCATATGTCCCAAACAAATATGTAGATAAACAAACATTAAAATAGATGTAAAACTGATAAAAAGATCAATAAATTCCTAGCATAATGAATTTGCCAGAAATACTAATTAAAAAAATTAAAAACAGGGAAAACTGAGGAAAATTAAGGAAAAAAAAATAACATAAAAAAATATGAGAAAAAATGGTAAAAAAAAATAGCACCTCAATAGAAAACATAGAATAGAAAATCAGGAATTATCTATAAAGCAATTGACATCAACATCAATGTTGAAACCAAAAGGGGCATAGCATTTCAGACGGTGGATCCAGGCCATTTCCAGCCTGGATATACTCCTCACAAGAGAGCTACCTCTCCACTGTGGGTGGTATTTGTCAATGCCCAAAAAGATGGTTTTACTGGCATCCTGGAGGTAATGTCTAGAAACAGAATGCTTTGGGTAGCCATTTTTTATATTTGTGATATGTTCATTGAGACGAACAGAGAGGGGTCGTCTAGATCTTCCAACATATTGGAGTCCACAAGGACACTGAAGTAAATAGACGGCCCCCTCTGTGGAACATGTAATAAAAGGCTCAATGGTATATTGATAAGATGTGCTGGATGAGACGAAAGTTTGGGATCGTCTATTAGTGCAACCATTGATTGAACAGACCCGACATCTTCTACACTGGTAGAAGACGGTCAGATTTTCAAAGAAGCCTTTCTTTTTAATTGGGGGATTAAGAATATTGGGAGCCAATCGGTTTCTAAGTGAGGGTGCACCTCTATAGACCACCTGGGGTCTAACTGGTAATACTGAGTTCAAGACTGGGTCATTGTTCAAAATGTGCCAGTGTTTAGTGATCAATTTCCTGATACCAGAATGCTGGACTGAATATGTGGTAATGAAAGGGACAAAAGAAGTCCCCATATCATGAGGACGTTTAGCTCTATCCTCGAGGAGGTCTTCCCTATCTATGGCTTTAACCTCCTCAAGAGTCTCTAGCAGGGAGTCCATTATTCCACGCAGCGTGTGCTCCAACAGGTGGACAAGAGGGACAGTGTCACTGATGCATGCACTGCTCACCATCCTCGTGGCCTCCTCAAATGGTGACAGGGCAGTGCATGCATCCCTGATCATAGCCCACTGGCGTGGGTAAAAAAAACAAGGTCCCCTGACCCCATCCTGGTGCCATAGTCACATAGGTACTCATTGATGGCCCTCTGCTGCGTGTGCAGCCGCTGCAGCATGGCCAACATTGAGTTCCACCTGGTGGGCATGTCACAGATTAGGCGGTTCTTGGGCAGGTTAAATTACTTTTGGAGGTCAGCCAGCTGAGCACTGGCATTATATGACCTGTGGAAATGCACACAGACTTTCCTGGCCTGCCTCAGGACATCCTGTAAGCCCAGGTACCTGCCCAAAAACTGCTGCACCACCAAGTTAAGGACGTGAGCCAAACAGGGCACATGGGTCAGTTGTACCTGTCGGGGGGTGGAGAGGAGGTTGGTGCCATTGTCGCAAACCACTATACCTGGCTTAAGCTGGCGTGGCGTCAACCACCTCTGAACCTGCCCCTGCAGAGCTGACAGATTCCCTGCCCCAGTGTGACTCCTGTCCCCCAAGCACACCAGCTCAAGCACCGCATGGCATCTTTTTGCCTGTGTGCTTGCGTAGCCCCTTGAACGCCTATGGAGCACCACTGGTTCTGAGGACAAATCAGCACAGGAAGAGGCCATGGTGGAAGAAGAAGAGGAGGGGGTGAAGGAGAGAGGTGTGGCAGAATCACCACTAGTAGAATTTTGGAGGCGTGGTGGCGGAACAACCTCCAACACTACTGCACCCTGTCCTGCATCCTTCCCAGCTGCCAGAAGACTCACCCAGTGTTTGGTGAAAGATAGGTAATGTCCCTGTCCATTCCTGCTGGACCATGAGTCAGCGGTAATTTGCACCTTACCGCTGACCGCCCTTTCCAGCGAGGCCAAGACATTGCCTTCCACATGCCGGTAGAGAGCCGGAATCGCCTTCCATGAGATAAAGTGGCGTTTCAGAACCTGCCACTGAGGAACCACACATTCCACAAACTCACAGAAGGGGGCAGAGTCTACTAACTGCAAAGGCAGCAGTTGAAGTGCTAGAAATTTATCCAAGCTAGCATTCAACTGCTGGGCATGTGAATGGCTGGGAGCGAACTTCTTTCGGTGGTGCAGCAGCTGGGGCAGGGAAATTTGCCTGGTACAATCTGATGTTGGTGTACCGAAAGCAGATTGCCCGCAAGTACTTTGCTGTGACAAATCTAATTCTACACCTTCATTCCTCTCAGTGCAGGTTTCAGAGAGGACTGAAGGTATAGTGTGGTTGGAGATCCCAGCTGATGAGGAGCAAGGAGAGGTCCGCTTTGTTCTTTGGTGTGGGTCTTTTAGGTACACTTGCCAAAGAACTGCATGGCAGGTCGACATATGTCTGGTCAAGCATGTGGTGCCCAAGCAGGCGATGTTTTGGCCACGCGAGATACACTTGAGACATATGTTGCAAATAGCAGCGGTGGGATCTGACGCACTTGTCTCAAAAAAGGCCCACACCAAAGAACTTTTGAAATAATGCACAGAGACAGCAGCGCCCTGCACATGTGGGGCTCTGCGGTGTAAAAAAGGAAAAGAAAGGCGCCTCTAAGTGCAGTATGTAAAATTTAATAGAGTGCACAAAGGGTTAAAAGCACTTACAAGATTGTTGAGTGTTAAAAGACATGATAAAATCAGGAGTCCTCATCTGTGGCATGTGTCCATCCTCAGCACGGTGGTAGAGAGCCGTGTAGAGCCGTCCAGCAGCTGTAAAGCGTTCTCATGCGTGTTGAAAAGAGGAGGCAGCAGGGAAGCCTGTATTCACTGCGGGACACACAAGGCTGATGGTGTCAGTGTAGAGAAGGGGGTGGTAACGCGTTTCGGAGCATGTGCGGCTCCTTCGTCAGACCTACGCCCACACTCCTCAAGCTGGCTTATAAATGGTGAGGGGGAGGAGCAAGGGGAGGAGTGTGGGCAGATACTAAATACACAATGATAAGGGAAGTGACAGATGTATTATGAGGACGGCCAAGACGACCGTGCACTCGCAAAATGGATTATTAACGTCAGTGCTATATACAATGAAGTCCTGAAGGAATTTGAAACATGGGTACAGGGCACAGATGTCAGTGGTTAAATTAACAATAATAAATAAATAAATATACAAACATAAGGTTGACATTGAATTAATATACAGGTGTGTTACATGGTCGGCCGGGTGTCTATATGAATGTGTTATATGTGACATAATTGCACCATGCAGTCAGACTATCAGACACAAAGCATAAATCTCAAACAAAAATTTATTGAAAAAGGCTACCCTCCTTCACTCATCGAACAAGCCTACACCACATACGTCAATCCTGATACTCATACCCATAAAATGAATTCATCAAAGGACATTCGGTTCACGACTCAATTTCATAACAAATACAAAAATATGGAACACATAGTTCATAAACATTGGCCAATACTACTGCAGGATCCCCATCTCAAAGACAGTATACCAAATAAACCTAAATTTTCATATAGGAAAGCACCTAACATTAAGGGAAAGATTGCCCCAAACAAACTCAAAAAGAAAACAAATACGTCATCTTCACTCCAACTCTTTTTTATGATTGGGATGTATCAATGCCGCAAACCCCTTTGCCTTACATGCAGTTTTGTACAACATGGTCAAAAAACATTCACGATTAAAAATAAAACATACAAAATTTCAGAATTCTACACCTGTTCTACAGACCATGTAGTATACTGCCTGACCTGCCCCTGCGGCCTCTACTATGTAGGTCGAACTATACGCCCCCTACGCCAGCGTTTTGGAGAGCACCGCCGATTCATCGAGGCCGGTAAAGACCATCATAGCGTCCCACGACATTTCACCCAACATCACCCTAAATCTACCGTAGGCCTAAAAGTATGGATCATCGAATCCATACCAGCCACTCTCCCTGCGGCAGAGAGATTTAAACGCCAACGGGAGACTTATTGGATATACGCTCTTGACGTACTTTCGCATGGAGGTATCAATGAAGAATTGGAAATTAGCACCTTACTCTAGATGATACCACATTTAACATACAGACTGTAAGATTATGGTTCATTTATCATTCATCCCTCCTTATTATCATATCCATACGTCATGGTGTTTGCCTGTTATACATGTACATATCTGCCATCTGTCACAATCAAATACTATTTGTAGAGCATCCATTACATCTTATTACCTATTTCTATAAGTTAATTCCTTATAGTAGATTTGTGACCTTATTTGCGGGTGTGTAAATGCCCGGCCGCCCCTGTAACACACTCGCATACTTATTTACAGTCTATTATTATCTATTATTATCTATTATCGTCAGAGTATTGCTACAGGCATAATCTGCACTATTTGTATAAGTATCCACCACCTCCTATTATCCCCCTGTAGTTTTTTTTTTTTTTATTATCCCCTTACAACAGATGCCTGGCCGCCCCTGTAACACAGGTGTATAGCTCCCCAGCTGTCCTTGTAACATGGCTACATATTTATTTATTATTTATTCATTGTTAATTCAACATTATACTTACGACCTTATTTGCATGTGTACAAACGCCCGGCTGCCTTTGTAACACGTGCACATAGATGCCTGGCTGCCCCGGTAACACATGTGTATATACGCCTGGCCGCCCTTGTAACACGGCTGTAGATTTATTCATTGTCAACTCAACATTAGACTTACGACCCTATTTGCATGTGTTCAAATGCCCGGCCGCCTTTATAACACATTCATATAGACACCCGGCCGACCATGTAACACACCTGTATATTAATTCAATGTCAACCTTATGTTTGTATATTTATTTATTTATTATTGTTAATTTAACCACTGACATCTGTGCCCTGTACCCTTGTTTCAAATTCCTTCAGGACTTCATTGTATATAGCACTGACGTTAATAATCCATTTTGCGAGTGCACGGTCGTCTTGGCCGTCCTCATAATACATCTGTCACTTCCCTTATCATTGTGTATTTAGTATCTGCCCACACTCCTCCCCTTGCTCCTCCCCCTCACCATTTATAAGCCAGCTTGAGGAGTGTGGGCGTAGGTCTGACGAAGGAGCCGCACATGCTCCGAAACGCGTTATCACCCCCTTCTCTACACTGACACCATCAGCCTTGTGTGTCCCGCAGTGAATACAGGCTTCCCTGCTGCCTCCTCTTTTCAACACGCATGAGAACGCTTTACAGCTGCTGGACGGCTCTACACGGCTCTCTACCACCGTGCTGAGGATGGACACATGCCACAGATGAGGACTCCTGATTTTATCATGTCTTTTAACACTCAACAATCTTGTAAGTGCTTTTAACCCTTTGTGCACTCTATTAAATTTTACATACTGCACTTAGAGGCGCCTTTCTTTTCCTTTTTTATATCTTCAGAGTTGCTTCTCCTCTAACCAAAGTGCTGCCAGAAGTGCCATCTCATCACTATCATCCCTCTGACCAGCTACCCACCTCCACCAGAGCGCCCTTATCACCTCTCTGGGGCTCTGCGGTGTGATGCAGTTGGTGTGCTGCCCTTAAGCTGGCCCCTGGAGGGCATCCTGCCTCATTGGAGATGTGCCTCCTCCTCCTATCAGGCACCCACGTGGAGTCAGTGATTTCATCATCCCCTCCCTCCTCATCACTGGAGCAAACTTGGCAGTATGCTGCAGCTGGGGGAACATGACTGCCAGATTGCTGTCCTTCTTGGGCACCCCCTCTCTCTGGGCTCGTGTTACTGCCTTCCTCTAGCTGGGTACCATCATCGGAGCCTTCAAAACGCTGGGCATCCTCCTGGAGCATGTACCCAACACTGTGGTCAAACAGTTCAGGGGACTCCTCAGGAGGACATGGTGGGGCTAGGGAAGGAGTGACTGATGCCAATGAGCCAAGGGAAGAGGCCGCGTTGGCAGCTGCTTAGCCAGACAAAGTACCCTGAGCCTGGGTGAGAGAGGATGAGGAGAATGAGGACGGCTTGGTCATCCAGTCTACCAAGTCTTCGGCATGTTGCGGTTCAACGCGGCCAGCTGCCAAAAAAAAGGACAAGCGTGTCCCACGGCCACGTGCTGATGAGGATGCACCGTGTCCACGACCAGCACTGTTGCCTCTAGACACAGAGCCTGCTTGCCCTCTTTTATTGGCTTGTGACTGTCTGTCTCTCCTTGTTGGCCTGCCAGACATACTAATGGCATGCAGTGAGATGTAGCTGCACAGAGCTGGGATGCATATATATATACTGATACTGCAGCTAGCAGAATCAACTGCCTGCCTGTATTATTATTAGTATGGGAACACCAGCAATTGTGTTCAGGTAGCTTTAGGTGCACACTGTGCAGAGGACACAGTACACTAACTGTAAATACTGTAGCTGCCTGCCTGTGGTATTAATAGCATCAGAACAACAGCAATTGTCTTCAGGTAGCTTTAGGTGCACACTGTGCAGAGGACACACTACACTAACTGTAAATACTGCAGCTGCCTGCCTGTGGTACTAATAGGATCAGAAGAACACCACCAATTTTCTTCAGGTAGCTTTAGGTGCACACTGTGCAGAGGACACAGTACACTAACTGTAAATACTGCAGCTGCCTGCCTGTGGTATTAATAGGATCAGAACAACAGCAATTGTCTTCAGGTAGCTTTAGGTGCACACTGTGCAGAGGACACACTACACTAACTGTAAATACTGCAGCTGTCTGCCTGTGGTACTAATAGGATCAGAACAACAGCAATTGTCTTCAGGTAGCTTTAGGTGCACACTGTGCAGAGGACACACTACACTAACTGTAAATACTGCAGCTGCCTGCCTGTGGTACTAATAGGATCAGAAGAACACCACCAATTTTCTTCAGGTAGCTTTAGGTGCACACTGTGCAGAGGACACAGTACAAAAACTGTAAATACTGCAGCTGCCTGCCTGTGGTATTAATAGGATCAGAACAACAGCAATTGTCTTCAGGTAGCTTTAGGTGCACACTATGCAGAGGACACAGTACACTAACTGTAAATGCTGCAGCTGCCTGCCTGTGATATCAATAGAATCAGAACAACAGCAATTGTCTTCAGTTAGCTTTAGGGGCACACTATGCAGAGGACACAGTACACTAACTGTAAATGCTGCAGCTGCCTGCCTGTGATATCAATAGGATCAGAACAACAGCAATTGTCTTCAGTTAGCTTTAGGTGCACACTGTGCAAAGGACGCACTACACTAACTGTAAATACTGAAGCTGCCTGCCTGTGGTACTAAAAGGATCAGAAGAACACCACCAATTTTCTTTAGGTAGCTTTAGGTGCACACTGTGCAGAGGACACAGTACACTAACTGTAAATACTGTAGCTGCCTGCCTGTGGTACTATTAGGATCAGCAGAACACCAGCAATTTTCTTCAGGTAGCTTTAAATACTGTAAAAACACCTGCTGCCTGTCATATATATATATATATATATATATATATATATATATATATATATATATATATATATATATATACAACACCTAGGATGCATATATATACACAATACACTGTAAGTGCAGCTACTGACTTGCCTGCCTACTCTATCTAACTTAAATCAAATGACACTTTCTCTCTGTCTATCTCTCCACCGCCGCAACACACTACACAAGGCCGCCACGCAGGCGGCCTTATATAGTGTGGGGCGTGTACTAAACCCCCTGAGCCATAATTGGCCAAAGCCACCCTGGCTTTGGCCAATTACGGCCCTCGGTACAGACAGCACTGTGATTGACCAAGCATGCGGGTCATAGTGCATGCTTGGCCAATCATCAGCCAGCAATGCACTGCGATGTCGCAGTGAATTATGGGCCATGACGTGCCACTCAAATTTGGTGCAAACGGCCCATGATGTTCATAATTCGACGAACAGTTGGGGTTCATGGGTTTGACTCGAACTCGAAGCTCATCCCTAGTCACCGCGTTCTTGACTGTCGAAAGTTCAGAGAACTTTTGTGTGACCGTGTGTATGCAAGCCAAGCTTGAGCGGAATTCCATTGGAAAAACCATCCAAGGTTTTTCCGATGAAAATTCAGATCATGTGTACGCGGCATAACTAATAAACTGTACTTTTAGTTTCTCCATCAGCTCATCTCCCACAATTATTACTTTTTGTATCACTTGACCCTTTCTTTTGGATTTTTAGCTTGAAAGAACAGGGATTTCTGATCCTTCTTGTATTGAATTGCATTGTAATTGTACTTTCTCCTTCCATTTTGTAAAACACTGCACAAACTGTTGGTGTTATATAAATCCTGAACAATAATAATAATAACAAAGAAAATTTCCAACCACTTGTCAATACTTCTATGACTGAACTGCTTATTCCAGTTGTTTAAAAACACTTTGACACCCCCACAACAAGGCATACCAGCTCTGGTTTGAAAGCACACCGATTGTAATTATGTTTTTAGGGAAGAGACATAAACTGTCCTCTATTTTTATTTCACCGTTGTCTGGTTTCATACTATAGCAGCACAACAAACAACAAGTTTAGCCTGGGCTACTGGGTCAGCACACCAAATTCCTATTATTGATATCCCCCCTCTGGAACAATATTAGAGGGATCCCTTGATGCAGGAGGATCCTTCAGCCTGAAGAGTCAGGGACGTATGCCAATTGAGTTATCATAGATTCGCTGCAGTACTCTGTGCAGCTCTGTGGGCATAGCCAAACAGTGCAGTTTGAATATATTATAAATAGTGTCAACAGAGTTACCAGATCATTGCGTGCAGTGTTTTGTGTAGTTATGTGAGCTTAACTCCACACACAGTACAGTAGTAACTGCAGAATCTGTTATTGTGCAATAGGTCCTGATGATCTTTAAGACATCCCACTTATTGCTCAGCTTGCTTTGTTCACAGTTCCTAAAGAAGTGAGAAACACAATGGATGCACCTAGCCCCCATATATGTTATCATATAAAGTTTGCTTGTGTAATATATTCAATGACACTGTTACAATGTAAAGTAGTGAGTGTATATTGTGTATAACAGTGTAAATTTGCTGTCCCCTCAAAATAACTCAACATAGCCATTAATGTCTAAACCGTTGGCAACAAAAGTGAGTACACCCCTAAGCAAAAATGTCCAAATTGGGCCCAAAGTGCCAATATTTTGTGTGGCCACCATTATTTTCCAACACTCTCTTAACCCTCTTGGGCATGGAGTTCACCAGAGCTTCACAGGTTGCCACCGGAGTCCTCTTCCACTCCTCCATGACAACATCAAGGAGCTGGTGGATGTTAGAAAAAAACAGGGAGGGGGAGGCGCCGACTTTATTGTAGTATTAAAACGATGACTTTAATAAGATAAGATTAAAAACACTAATGCCCCGTACACACGGTCGGACTTTGTTCGGACATTCCGACAACAAAATCCTCGGATTTTTTCCGACGGATGTTGGCTCAAACTTGTTTTGACTACACACGGTCGCACAAAGTTGTCGGAATTTCCGATCGACAACCACGCGGTCACGTACACCACGTACGACGAGACTAGAAAAGGCCGGTTCAGAACCAAGTGCGGCACCCTTTGGGCTCCTTTTGCTAATCTCGTGTTAGTAAAAGTTTGGTGAGAGACGATTCGCGCTTTTTCAGACTCGTGGCTTTCAGATCGTTTTCTGCCGTTCAGTTTGTGCTTGTGGGTTTGTATCTGCTCTTCAGTGCGTGCAGTCAGTTCGTATTGGAGTTTTCTGTGCGATCTTGTCCGCTCGTTGCTGTTTTTCAGGTCGCTCTTCACAGGCCTTGCTGTTCTTCAGTGCGTTCTGTTACTTCGTTCTGAGCAGCCGACCGTTTTCTAGCCATGTTTCGTATGCGTACTCCTCGTACAGTTCGTGCTGTGCGGGGGCTTGGTGTTGGGGTCCTGACCTTGACACAAGTCCAGTCCATGAACAGGGTGAGGAGGAGTTCATGGACCAAGAATTGGTTGCTTCAGCGTGACCAGTTCTGTCATATGCCTTTGCTCCGTGAGATCCGTGAGAATAATCCTGATGATTTCAGGAATTTTCTCAGGATGACGGACCCCATATTTCACCGTTTGTTGGCTTCGCTGACCCCCTATATCAGCAGGCAGGATACCTGCATAAGGCAAGCCATCACTCCGGAGCAGAGGCTCGTCGCTACCCTGCGGTATTTGGCCACAGGGAGAAGCCTGCAGGACCTCAAGTTCTCGACAGGCATCTCCCCCCAGGCTCTTCTTTGTGGACATTTACTGCTTGTGTTTGTTTTAGCTGACCCTGACAGAAATGTGTGGAGTCCAGAAAATGTCGTGATTGTGTAACCTTACAAAGCACTGTTGGGTGTTATTTACTAAATGCAAAGACACTTTTCACTACAAGTGCACTTGCAACTGCACTGAAACTGCACTTGTAGTGCAAAGAGGATTTGCCCTTAGGAAATAACCCCCATTTTCTCATAAAACAACAATTACATCACCCCAAAAGTGTTGTAGCGTTGAGACAATAATCCACACATTCTTGATTAACAATCTTTTTAATACCTGCACAATCACATGTGCATTTACCAAAGGTTTTTCTGACAAACCGACATGTTTGTTGAATAACAATTTTTGTGGTGTCATTATCCAAAATCAAAATGTTCATTTTATAGAAAACAGGCCTGTGTAAAACCAACAAGAAAAGACACAAATCTTGATCTTACAAAGTTCACATTTGGTAGAACTTGAAGGCAATATCAGACATGAGTATTTAGGAACTGTGTTTGATATTGCGTTCAGATGGGGGGAAATCACCCCTGGAAAAGCCAAATTTGGAAGATGCACACCAATTTCCCAATGTCAACATGTCCTAGCTGCCATCACGGGGGATCAAGGGACGTGTTTTTGGGGAGAAAGCCCTTCCTCACTGTTACTTTATTATTGAGGAAGGGGTTGCACCCCCAAAACGCGTCCATTGATCTCCCGTGATGGCAGATAGCACATGTTGGCACACTGTGTGCATCCTCCAAATTTGGCTTTTGGAAAAATCACAAAAACATTTCGCACATTGTAGCAGACAAAAGAAGAAAGTGATTTTGAGGGGCTTTAAACTCGCCCCAAAACATCAATGATGTTTTTATATTTTGGAATAACATCATTGATGTTTTGCTTGATGTTTTCCAATTGTAAATTACACCCCATGATCTCCCCGATCACGATCTGGGCACTTTCGGATGTGAAAGGATCTTCATCCACAACCTCACGATCACCTAAAAAGAGAGGAAACCCAAAATAAATTAGGTCTAAAAAAAATGCCGCCATTCATCTCTTATCTGAGCCTGTGGTCGCAGACACTCACCTGTTGTGGTGACTACTTCCACCACGTCTTCATCCTCCTGCTCATCTTGTGTTGGGTGGATTTCCCCTTCTTCCAGAGGTGGGGGGGCTCTGGTCTCCTCGGATGAGCGGTGTCCTCCGAGTCTTTTCTCCCCTATGTAAAACAAAAATGGTATAATTAGCACACAGATATTTGATGGCAGAACTCTAAAGATGAAACATTGCTTGGAAGTGGGGTACAATTGTCTATTTTAGCAGAGTTCCAAGATGTAGCTTTTTTAGTGTCCTTTGTCAACCTGCAATACTTTACCTGTTTTGTACAAGCTTCACAGATGGAGCCCCCCCCCCCCATAGTATACACTGGAGCACCTGTGTGGCCCCCCTAATAAAAATGGTGTTCTTGTGTCCCACACTAGTGCTCCAGTGTCCAGATGTGAAAACAGCTGCTCAGTGTCCTCTCCTTACACACAATCTAGTTTGCATTTCATTCTAGTAACAAAGCCATCTACACAACCCAATTCTTTGAAGACAAGTATAGGGCCTCAAAATGGTGGCCAAATGCATATGGGCTAAACAATGGTATTTTATAGTCCAAAAAAAAAATGTGTCATCCGAACGAATAATGTGCCCATGAACATGAAAGTTGCCATTTTAAACTGTACAACAGTTCCTAAAAGCACATGGAGCAGCACAAACGTAATAAACACAAGAACAATAGGAACACAGCACAACTACTTACTTTTTTGCAGCACTCTCCGGATCTTTCTGTACTGCTCATGTTCTCGTAATTTCAGGTCCCACCACCGCTTCCTGAGCTGATCTTTCGATCGTTGTACCCCGAATTTCCGGTGCAGACTCCTGACCACTTTCGCCATGATCTTGGCCTTTCGGACATTGTGGTTGGGGTAAGGCCCATACTTTCCATCATAGTCGGACTTCTTCAGGATGTCCACCATTTCCAACATCTCCCCAAAGGACATATTTGAGTCCTTTAATCTCCTTCTGGATCGGGACGTTTCAGGCTCCGGCCTTTCCTCCTCCTCCTCTTCCTTGCTGTAATTAGCACGATCCTGCTGTCTATCCGCCATGTGCTCTTCCTCCACTGCGCCGAACAAAAAGGGGCGGGGAATAGAATAGAACGAACGTCAGGGGCGGGCGGAGTTATACGCATGCGCAGTGTGTATAAATCGTAACGCGCGCGTCTTAAGTACGATCTGTGAGCGGAGGAAGGAGCATCGGAGACGCCGATCGTGCTAACGAAGGTAGGATCTAAACTTGGGCCTATACTGCTTCGAAATGGAAGCCTATATTGTAACAAGATTAGGGGAGTTTGGCCTGACATTAGGGTTTGTCTTGTGTTGTGTCTTGCAGAGAAAATGGATGGGTTCAACGACCACAATTTCCTGCCCCTGTTTATTGACAAGTACAGAGAGCTGCCCTGTCTGTGGCAGGTCAGACACCCCCACTATAACCACAAACAGAAGAGGCAGGCAGGGCTGGAGAAACTGCTGGAGTTGGTGAAGCCGGTGGTCCCCACAGCAACCATCCCTTATTTAAAAGCTAAAATTGGTGGCCTGAGGAGCACTTATCTTAGGGAGCGCAAGAAGGTCACAGATTCCCAGAGGTCCGGAGCTGCAGCAGATGACGTTTATGTCCCCAGGCTGTGGTACTATAAGAGACTGCGATTTCTGTCAGACCAGACTGAAGTCAGGGAATCCCTCTCCACTCTTCCTTCCACGCTTCCTTCCATACCAGCTGAGGCTTCGGATGTCCAACCTGGGCCTTCCAGCCAGGAAGAAGTGGAGGAGCCCAGCTGGAGTCAGGTATAGCATTCTTCTACAGATTTCTGGGCAATAAATAAATGATGTTTACTAGATGTTATTATTGATCACTAATTGCTGCTTGAAAGTGTTTTACATATCAATACACAGTAGTGGGCACCCAAAATTGGGACAAGAATGAAAAATGCTGGGCTCAGAAGGATAGTCTGTTATATTTGTTAACATTGAATTTGCAGCAGTCAGGAGGTGAAAATTGTGTGTGATTGATGAAAACAATACTAAAACTATGTCCCTTTTTCATACACAGGAAGACCTCAGCCAGGAGGAGGCTGTGGAATGTGGCAGTCAGGAGGAGGCGGGGATTAGTGGCAGCCAGGAGGAGGCGGGGCTAAGTGTCAGCCAAGAGAAGCCAGGGACAAGTCGCAGCCTGACTGAGTCTCAGGTCCCTCCCCTCCGCCTGCCATATAAAAGGGCCAGGAAGGCCACTCCCAGTCCTGTGCAGGATTCAGCGTACAGGCTGATCCAGGAGGCTTCGGCGTCCCTCCGAGCCTTCCCCAGTCCTGAAGAGGCCTTTGCCTGCATGGCTGCCACCAAATTGCAGGGCATACAGGAGGGCCAACGCAAGATTTCTGAGGACCTGATTTATAAAGTCCTTCGTAAGGGGTTGAGTGGGGAACTGACACCCAAGACGGATGTCATGGAGAGGGACGATCCTCCTCCTCCTCCTCCTCCTGCTGCCACAACTCCACCACCACAGCCAAAGGCTGGAAGGAAGCGTGGAAGGAAGACCAAAGAGTGATGACCCTGGGTTCAGTCTGGTCTGACAGAAGATGCAGTCTCTTGTATGACCACAGCCTGGGGACACAGATGTCATCTGCTGCTTTCCGGATCTCTGGGACTTCTGGACCAGACTGCCCTCCCTTAGATATGGACTCCTCAGGCCACCAATTTTGCTTTTAAATAATTGATGTCTGCCCTGGGGGTCCAAGGCTTTGCCCACTTCTGCAGTTTCTCCAGCGTTGCCTCCCTCTTTGTTTATAGTTGTGACCCCTTAATAAAATATTTTTAGGTAAATTCTACTCTCCTGTGTGTGTTTTCATCCAAAAAGGACAGTTTGTTGGTGAGTATTCAGGTACATTTCTAAAATACAATGTGAAATTAACAAGGGACAACAACACCAAACAATCTCCTCATACAGATTAAATAGAACAACATATCAATGGTGTTGTGGGAACTTGTCACAAAAAACACACAAACATTTTCGGGAATACAAATCAAAATCACCAAAAAAAAAAATAAAAAGAGAAACACAAAAAAAGATTCTACATTAAAGTAAAAAAAAAAAAAAAAAAAGAAATATGTTGTCAGATGTGAGAAATCAAAATATATTGAGGGAATCCCGATAAATAGTAACGAAAAAAGTTTGTGAGAAGTGTGTGTGAATATGAGCATCAAAACGACTTAATTCTTGTCACATTATAAAGAAGAAGAGAGTGCGCTGTATTAAACCATTTTGAACATTGCAGCTTGACGAAAGTGCTTTATCCATTACGAACGCTAAGTTTACCAGAACGAGCTGTCCCGTGTCGGAATTTCTTCTGAGCATGCGTGGCACTTTGTGCGTCGGAACAGGCCACACACGGTCGGAATTGACGCGATCGGATTTTGTTGTCGGAAAATTTTATCTCCTGCTGTCCAACTTTGTGTGTCGGAAAATCCGATGGAAAATGTCCGATGGCGCCCACACACGGTCGGAATTTCCGACAACACGCTCCGATCGGACAATGTCCATCGGAAAATCCGACCGTGTGTACGGGGCATTACAAGATGTTTTTGTAACACTTATGCCGCGTACACACAAGCGGACTTTTCGACGGACTAGGTCCGACGGTCTTTCCGCCAGACTTTGTAGCGTAGGTCCGCCGGACTTACAAATGAACGGACTTGGACACACACAATCACTCCAAAGGTCTGATGGTTTTGAACGCGGTGATGTACAGCACATATGACTGGACTAGAAAAAGGAAGTTCAAGCCCCAGTACGCCACCCTTTGGGCTCCTTCTGCTAATCTCGTGTTTACCGCATGTTAGTAGAAGTTTGGTTAGAGACGATTTGCGCTTTTCAGACTTCAGCTTATTTTGATCATTTTCTGTGGTTCAGTTTGTGATGGTGAGGTTTGTATCTGGTTTTCAGTGCGTGTTGGTCAGTTCGTAACCTGTACAGCAGGCCGTTCTGGTCCGCTCGTTCCTGATCTTCAGGTCTCTCTTTATAGGCCTTGCTGTTTTTCAGTACATTCGTTTAAGTTTGTTTGACCAGCCGACCGTTTTGAAGCCATGGTGCGTGGACGTACTCGTTCTCGAGTTCGTGCTGCGTGGGGGCCTGGTGTTGGGGTTCATACTTTGACCCGAGCCCAGTCCATGAACAGGGCGAGGAGGAGTTCATGGACGAAGAATTGGCTGCACCAGCGTGACCAATTCTCGCACATGCCTTTGCTCCGTGAGATCCGTGAAAATAAACCTGAGGATTTCAGGAATTATCTCAGGATGATGGACCCCATTTTTCAACGTCTGCTGGCTATGCTGACCCCTTGTATCAGCAGGCAGGATACCTGCATGTGGCAATCCATCACTGTGGAGCAGAGGCTAGTTGCCACGTTACGTTACTTGGCGACTGGAAGAAGCCTTCAGGACCTTAAGTTCTTGACAGGCATCTCACCCAGGCTCTGGGGATCATTATCCCAGAGACCTGTTCTGCCATTATTCAGGTCCTGCAGAAGGACTATATTAAGGTAAGTTTTATCCTTTAACATTACATGATATGTCTTTAATGTTTGTTAATGTATTGTATTAATTTCATCATTACCTAATTACCATGATTGGAATATGCTGTGAATGTCCCTTTTATCTTCATGCATGCATGTTTTTTTTTGTAAATCATTTTTTGGCCTACATGCATATTTACCTTCACTTACCTCCCCACCATGCAATCCTGGGCCCATATACATCTATAGCCTAGTCCCTTTAATAATGTATATTGTCAGCTCCATTGTACTGCTTTACCCTCCCTCACCCCCTCAAATGTCTCCAAATGTAATGTGTGGTCTTCTGCTAAATTAAAACCCTCCCCCACCCCCTCAAATGTCTCCAAATGTAATGTGTGGTCTTCTACTAAATTAGAACCTTCCCCCACCCCCTCAAATGTCTCCAAATGTAATGTGTGGTCTTCTACTAAATTAGAACCCTCCCCCACCTCCTCAAATGTCTCCAAATGTAATGTGTGGTCTTCTACTAAATTAGAACCCTCCCCCACCCACTCAAATGTCTCCAAATGTAATGTGTGGTCTTCTACTAAATTAGAACCTTCACCCACCCCCTCAAATGTCTCCAAATGTAATGCGTGGTCTTCTACTAAATTAGAACCCTCCCCCACCTCCTCAAATGTCTCCAAATGTAATGTGTGGTCTTCTACTAAATTAGAACCCTCCCCCACCCACTCAAATGTCTCCAAATGTAATGTGTGGTCTTCTACTAAATTAGAACCCTCCCCCACCTCCTCAAATGTCTCCAAATGTAATGTGTGGTTTTCTACTAAATTAGAACCCTCCCCCACCCACTCAAATGTCTCCAAATGTAATGTGTGGTCTTCTACTAAATTAGAACCCTCCCCCACCCCCTTAAATGTTTCCAAATGTAATGTGTGGTCTTCTACTAAATTAGAACCCTCCCCCACCCCCCACATACAAATTGATCAATGGGCCATCAGAGGGGGTGAGGAATCTTATAAGTGGGCGTTATATTTTAGATTTTTTTTTAATAATACTTTTAAAAAATGTTATACTGCTGTTGTGCAGGAATGTTTTTGTGTAATCTGCTTGCAAATTTATGTTTAAAAGTACTTATATTTTTTTTTCTTGTTTGACTCCACAGTTTCCTTCCACCCCACAGGAATGGCAGACTGTGGCCTCCCAGTTCGCTGACCGTTGGGACTTTCCCAACTGTGTAGGGGCGATTGATGGGAAGCATGTTCGCATTGTGCCACCACCCCATTCGGGGTCTTACTACTTTAATTATAAGGGGTTTAATAATGTAGTATTGATAGTGGTGGTATCGGCACAATATGATTTTATGTTCATGGACGTGGGAAAGAACGGCCAGATGTCGGATGGAGGAGTCTTCGCACAGACCGAGTTGTGCCAGCGTCTCCAGGCTGGTGGCCTGGGATTGCCACCTGATGCCAAGAACGTTGAGGGACTCCCCTCTGTATTCATCGCAGATGAAGCCTTCGGTTTTGGCGAGCAACTGATGAGGTTGTTCCCCCATAGGTCCCTCACCCCGGAGAGGAGGGTATTTAACTACCGGCTGGCCAGAGTGAGAAGAGTTGTGGAGAATGCCTTTGGGATTATGGCCAGCTGGTTCCGTTTGTTCCTCTCAGCCATCAATATGGCAGACTATAAAATAAATTATATCATCATGTCTTGTTGCACGCTACATCATTTTTTAAGAAGACATTCACAAACATCTAACTTCTGTTGGGCCTGAGGCTGGACTTAGTGCGGAATCTGCACTCACAGGCCTGGATACTGGCCGTACTGGCTTGGCCCCTCAAACCGCCCATCAAGTGCGGGACAGATATGTCAATTATTTTAATAGTAAGGGGGCCATTGCAATGCCAGAACATATTTAAACTTTAAACTAATAAAAAAAAATATTTGGATCAAATCTCTTGTTTTTATTCTTGTTTGATTTTATTTTTGGCTGCCTCCCAGTGCACTTGTAGTGCCAAGTGCATTTCCCTTTAGTCAATAATGCCCTTTGTCACTGTAAACCCAAAAAGAATTACAAAACTGGTATTGAGTATTGAAAGAAGAAGCCACACACATTGTTGTAGTAAAAACATTTTACTGTGCACACATTCAAAGGTGCATTTTTTTCAAACGTCATTCAAATTTTTATTATTTTTTTCTTTTTTTTTACTTTTTTTTATCAATCTAAAATATTATTTTTTTGGTTATTTTATGCATATTTTTCAAAAAAATATTTGTTTATAAAACTTGTTTTTTACAACAGGGTTTTTTCACACATAATAAAAAGACACAACTCTGGAACTTACAACATGTCAAAAAATGTGCTGGTGATGTCACCCATGTAAAAGCCAAATTTTGCAGATGCACACAAATTGTCCAAATGGGTAATGTCAACATATGCTATCTGCCATCATGGGGGATCAATGGACGTGTTTTGTGGGTGCAATCCCATCCTCTCACAAACTAGCATTATGAGGAAGGGGTTGCAAATACAAAACGCGTACATTGAGATCCCCTGATGGCAGATAGCACATGTTGACACACCGTGTGCATCTGCTAAATTTGGCTTTTACTATTTAACAACTTGAAAAACATAAAAAAGATAAAATGTTGAACTGAAATGAAGAACATGATTGATGTTTTAGGCAAAAAGTGATTATATTCTCCCCAAAACATCAATCATGTTCTTTATTTCCTGCTGCATGCTGTCCAGCCGATTTGTCATGCTGTCTATTTGATTGCACATTGCATCAATTTGGCCATTCCAGACCATTATCTGCCCAATGCATCTTTGTGCACTATCTGTGCTAAATGGGTCCGCCGCTTGGCCCTCCACAACCAGAACATCACCTAAAATTTTAGGAGAAAAATGTATATAGAAATATGCACGCCTAAATAGATTACCTTAAGCTGGGGTGTCAGACACTCACTTGGTGGGGTGCAAATCTCGTACACTTCCTCCACCTCTTCTTCCTCCAGATCCTCAGGTGGGCATGGTTTTGGGCTTGGGCTTGGGGTAATTCCCGATTCAGGCTGGTGAGTTTGTGGGGTCCTGGGATCCTCTGACTGTTGTCTGAGTCTTTTCTCCTCTATGGGAATGAAACAAAAGTTATACTTAACACAGTGATATTTGAGTCCAGAAATAGGAATATGAAACCTTGCTTTGAAGTGGTGGACAATTATCTGTTTGTGAAAAAAGCTATTTTAAGACATGATTCAAATTCCCTTTTAGCCAAACTGCAATACTTACCATTTTTGTCCAAGTTTCACAGATGGAGACACCTCAAGTATCCCCTGGAGCCACTGTGTGGATTACCCTCAAAAATGTTCTGTGATGTCACACAGTACACTAGTGCTCCTGAGTCCAGATGTGGAAACAGCTGCTGTGTCCTGTCCTTACATTACACTGAATCATTTTTTCTAAGCATTCTAGTTTCAAACACATCTACACAACAATATCCTAAACGTCTTTTAATACGACAAATTATCAAGACCTAAATGTATGTAGAACCCTGTACCATCGTATTTCTTGCCAAACGAACAACATTTAATTATAATCATATGTAGTTTCAAAAGAACGATATTTACGAACGATCGCATCGTTCAACAGTATAAAAGAAAAGGATATGGATCAGCATGCAAGTTAAGTATCTCAATAGGAACACATGACAAGTACTTACTTTTTAAACACCTTCTCGATTCTGCAATATTGTTCTGTCTCCCTAGTTTTTAGGTCAGACCAGTGCTTTCTCAATTGGTCTTTAGCCCGTTTAATACCAATTTTTTGCTCAAGAGTGGCGACAACTGAGGACATTATGTTGTCCTTCCGCATATTGGGTCTGGTGTATGGTGCATTTTTGCCATCATAGTCCTCCCTCCTCAATATGGCCACCATCTCCACCATCTCTTCAAAGGCCATGTTGGTGGCCTTATATCTCCTCCTGGATCTGGATGTTTGTGGCTCCGGGCTTTCCTCCACGCTAGTTACTGATAATGTCTCCGCCATCTTTATCTATATACTCCCACTGCGCAATGAAGAGTGAAGGGGTGGGGAAAAATTGTCATAAAGAACGTCAAGGGTGGACGACGCGGGCGATGCAGGCGGAGCATGACACATGCACAGAGTATATAAAGCTAGTACGCTGGCCTACGTATCTCCGAACGGAAGTAGCGAGTATCATAAACGAAGGTAAGATTTAAACGTGGGTGTGTGTTTTGTGTATGTGTTTTGTGTATGTGTTTGGTGGGTGTGTGTGTGTGTGTGTGCAGCCTATATTGTGATAAAGATAATACTGGGAGTTTGGACTGACATTACAGTTTTTATCTTGTGTCTTGTCTTTCAGAAAAAATGAATCCCTTAAAGGAGGAGGATTTTTTGAGTCATTTTATTGACCTCTTTCAAGAGAACCGAAACCTGTGGGAGGTCAACCACCCCTTGTATTACATTAAACATGCAGGGCAGGCAACACTGGGGAGACTTCTGGGGTTTGTAAAGACTCAAGTCCCCCAGGCAGACATTAAGTTAGTGGAAAATAAAATTGGGATCTTGCAGAATATGTACAGGCGGGAACACAAGAAGATACAGGATTCCCTCAAATCAGGGGCAGCAGCAGATAAGGTTTATGTCCCCAAGCTGTGGTACTAAACTGAGATTTCTGGATGATCAGACAGAAGCAAGGCAATCGCTTTTGACCCTTCCCTCCACCCTTTCCTCCACCCTATAGGCATCCCAGCAAGAACCGGGCCCTTTCATCCTTGATGAAGTGGATGCGCCCGGCTGCAGCCAGGCATACTTTTTGTCATTTTGGATTGTCTAAATATTAATGATGTAAACTAAAATGTTTGAATTGCTTACAAATCAATGATTTAATCACAATTATTATTATGTATACATATCACTAGACAGTAGTGGCCAAAAATGTCGTTCAAAGATTGGTGAACAGCTAGAATAATGGTGGAGTCAAAATGATAGCCTTTTCTACTTGTTTAAAATTATATTTGCAAGTCATGAGCTGAAAATTGTGTGTGATTGAGGAAGCAAAAAATACAACTATGTCCCTTTTTTATGCACAGGATGAGCTCAGCCAGAAGGAGGCGGTGCCCAGTGATAGAGAGGAGGAGGCCTTGCCCACTTGCCCAGTGGTAGAGTAGAGGAGGCCGTGCCCAGTGGCAGGCAGGAGATGGCTGGGCCTAGTAGAAGCCTCACAGAATGCCAGGTGCCTCCCCTCCGCCTTACCACCAATAGGCCCAGGAAGATGACCCGAACAGAGGAGGAATTACTTGCCCTCATTTGGGAAGCCAGACAAATGCTGAGTAACCCCCCAATGCTGAAGAGGCCTATGATACTTATTTGGCCACCAGGTTGATGAAGGGGCAACGCCTCCTCTGTGAGGGGCTTTTTTATGAGGCCCTATAGAAGGGGTTGAGGGGCCAGCTTACTCAAACCAGCCATATTTCTAATGAAGCCCCTCCTCCTCCTCCTGCCACAAGTACACCACCAGAGACACAGCCTCCAAGGAAGGCTGCAGAGAAGCGTGGAGGGAAGGCTGCAGAGAAGCGTGGAGGGAAGGCTGCAGGGCAGCATGGAGGGAAGGCTCCACAGAAGAGTCGAAAGTGATCGCCTGGCTTCAGTCTGGTCTGACAGAAGACCAGCTTCTGTCAGACCAGAAGATTAACCTTCTGGTTTTGCCTTTTGTAAATAACCCCCATAGTCTTTTTGACATGTACCTGCCTACTCACAAACAAAATGTCCTTTTTGAATAAAAACACATAGTAAATAATTTTTGGTAAATAAAATAGCCATTTATTCTGGGAAAAACATAAATGAGGAAGGCAACACTGGAGACACTTTTGGAATTTGTGATGCCTTTTGTCCCCCAGGGCACACATCAAGTCAGTGGAAAACAAAATTGGGATCTTACGGAGTCCTTAGAATAGGGAGCACAATCTGATTTTGCCTTTCTGATTTCGCAATTCAAATGCAAAATACAAGTGCAAAGTGCACTTTAAATTGCACTACAAGTGCACTTGTTGGAAGTGCAATCGCTGTAAATCTGAAGAGAAGATCTGAAATGAGGGGAAGCTCTGCTGATTTTATCATCCAATCATGTGCAAGCTAAAATTAAGTTTTTTTTGTTTCCTTACATGTGCCCCTCGGATCCACAGCGACTGCACTTCCAAGGGCTCTTTCAGTGCAATTTCAAGTGCACTTTGCACTTGTAGTGCTAAATGAATTTGCCTTTTTAAAATAACTCCCCTATGTCAAATTAACAAGGGACACCAACCTCATTAAGGTTCATAAACAATACAAGATAATAATGTTTTGAAACATGTTTCATTTCTAGGTCTGTCGGACTTTTGGGAAAAAAAAGTCCAATGGAGCCCACACATGATCGAATTGCCCGACGGAGTCTGGTCCGCCGGACCATGTCTGCCGGAAAGTCCACTCGTGTGTATGCAGCATTACAGTGTTTCTCCAGGAGCAAAGGAACCAAGTGGAGCTGCTTGGTTCCTTTGCCCCTGGAGAAACACTGTGATCCATTCCAGCCAGCTGCTCAATCCTTTCCAGCTATCCGGAACAGCGGTGGGACCCACAGAGCCATGTGGAATGCCAGGACTGCACTTTACTTTGACGAGCATGCATCTTCTACCATCTTGTAAGTGTTTTTAATCTTGTCCTATTAAAGTCATCGTCTTAATACTACACTCAGATCGGCGCCTCCCCCTCCCTGTTTTTTCCTTACATGTCTTGCAGAGTTCTGGACACACTCTGAAGGATGCCTGCCTTCCTTTTTAACCCTTAATACCTCTTTCTATGGATACATCACCATCCAACTATTACAGCCACAGACTATACCCCTAAGGATTACTCCATCTGGAGCGCCAGATGAACACTGACTATACTGCTAGTGGATGTTAGAGACCTTGTGCTCCTCCACCTTCCATTTGAGGATGCCCCACAGATAGTCAATAGGGTTTAGGTCTGAAGACATGCTTGGCCAGTCCATCACCTTTACCCTCAGCTTCTTTAGCAAGGCAGTGGTCATCTTGGGGGTGTGTTTGGGTTCGTTATCATGTTGGAATACTGCCCCGCGGCCCAGTCTTTGAAGGGAGGGGATCATGTTCTGCTTCAGTATGTTACAGTACATGTTGGCATTCATGGTTCCCTCAATGAACTGTAGCTCCCCAGTGCTGGCAGCACTCATGCAGCCCCAGACCATGACACTCCCACCACCATGCTTGACTGTAGGCAAGACACACGCTTGACACCATCTGAACCAAATAAGTTTTAATTAGTTTCATCAGACCACAGGACATGGTTCCAGTAATCCATGTCCTTAGTCTGCTTGTCTTCAGCAAACTGTTTGCATTCTTTCTTGTGCTTCATCTTTAGAAGAGGCTTCTTTCTGGGATGACAGCCATGTAGACCAATTTGATGCAGTGTGTGGCGTATGGTCTGAGCACTGATATGCTGACCCCCCACCGCTTCAACCTCTGCAGCAATGCTGACAACACTCATACGACTATTTCCCAAAGACAACCTCTGTGCACTCAACTTCTTTGGTCAACCATGGCGAGACCTGTTCTGAGTGGAACCTGTCCTGTTAAACCGCTGTATGGTCTTGGTCACCGTGCTGCAGCTCCGTTTAAGGGTCTTGGCAATCTTCTTATAGCCTAGGCCATCTTTATGTAGAGCAACAATTCTTTTTTTCAGATCTTCAGAGAGTTCTTTGCTATGAGGTGCCATGTTGAACTTCCAGTGACCAGTATGAGAGAGTGAGAGTGATAACACCAAATTTAACACACCTGCTCCCCAATCACACCGGAAACCTTGTAACATTAACGAGTCACATGACATCGGGAAGGGAAAAATGGCTAATTGGGCCCAATTTGGACATTTTCATTTAGGGGTGTACTCGCTTTTGTTGCCAGCAGTTTAGACATTAATGGCTTTGTGTTGAGTTATTTTGAGGGGACAGCAAATTTTTTACACTGTTATACAAGCTGTACACTCACTACTTTACATTGTAACAAGGGGGGTTATTTACGAAAGGCATATCCACTTTGCGCAAAGTGCACTTGAAATTGCACTAAAAGTGTACTCGCTGTAGGGGTAGATCCGAAATGAGGGGAAGCTCTGCTGATTTTATAATCCAATCACGTGCACACTAAAATGCTGTTTTTTTATTTTTCTTGCATGTCTCCCTCAGATCTACAGTGACTGCCCTTCCAAGTCATTTAGATGGAGCAGGCAGGCAGGCAGATTATACAGTTAGCTGCAGTGTATTTAATATATATATATATATATATATATACAGTTAGTCTCGTGTATATATATATATCCACTGTATCCAGTTTAGCTAGATCTGACTGCAGTCCGTTCCTGGTGTACTGTCTCTAATATACTTCAGGCAGGCAGGTGATTCAGTTAGCTGCAGTGTATTTGTCATGAAAGACATCCTGTTAGCACAGTTGTCGGTGGAAGATCGGTGCATAGAACTCCCGTTGATAGAGCCAGTGGGCGTGTGCGGGTGCACGCTAGCGTGAACGGGCGCATGCGGGTGTGCGCTAGCGCGAATGGGTGTATGCGGATGCGTGATGGTGCGAGCGGGCACGTACGATCGGTGCACGGACGCGCACAGACGTGCAGTGTGACAGCGCTTGGCACCAATAGGCTTATTTAAAGGAGCCTGTCAGCATGCTTTCTTGCTGTCCATCTACAACGTTTCCTGTGACCCTAAGCTACCAATATACCTGTCTACCTGATTCCTGTCTACCCGGCCTGCTCCTGACTATCCTGTTTGCTGCCAGTCCCTGTCCCCAGCTTGTTTGACTACCCTCCTGCCTCTACCTACGGTTTGTTCATTGCCTGCCTGTTGCCGACCCGGTCTGCACCTGACTACTCTTCTGCCTCCGTCTGGTACCTGCTCTGCCCACCAGTGTTGACCCGGCCTGTCTGACCCTGCTAGTATTCCAGCTGAACTACAGAACACCTCCCTGCTGCCTGCTGTTCCTGAGTTCCTGCCAGCTACGGTACTTCGCCTCACAGTCAGCTGTTCCAGTGTTCCTGCCAAAGTTCCGGTGCATCTCCTTACAGTCTGCTGTTCCAGTACACCAGTTGAACTACAGAACACCTCTCTGCTGCCTGCTGTTCCTGAGTTCCTGCCTGCCACGGTGCTTCTTCTCACAATCAGCTGTTCCAGTGTTCCTGCCAAAGTTCCAGTGCATCTCCTTACAGTCTGCTGTTCCAGTGCTCCAGTTGAACTACAGAGCTGTTCCTTAGATCCCGCCAGCTACAGTACCCCTCCTCACAGTCAGCTGTTCCAGTGTTCCTGCTAGCTCTCCTTTAGCCACATCAGAGGTCCAGATCCACCCTTACTCCTGCCACCTGCCAGGCACTTGTGGCCACCTGTGCTCTTGAGTCCCTGTTTCCTCTATCAGGGGTTCTTGAGCCAGAGGCACACGAGAGGCCACTCCCTGCATTCTGGGCTCTGCCACCAGGTACATGACAGTACCGGACAGCCATGTCCGAGCCCACGCAGGGAGCCTCTCCCATGGACGAGCTCTGCCGCCATCTTGCTGGACTTACCCAGGCAGTAAAGAGCCTACAAGAGGGCTATACCCAACTGGAAGGCCGAATCCAAGCTTTAGCAGCATCCTCACCCTCTGCTTCCGGGACTTCTGCTGCACCTTCAGTGGTGATGATGCCGCCTGAACTCAGGGTCCCCATGCCTGAAAGATTCTTGGGCAACCGGAGTAAATTCAAGAGTTTCCGTAACTCATGCGAACAATTTTTTGCCCTTCAGCCAAGGACTTTCTCCCTGGAAGCCACCAAAGTGGGGTTCGTGATTTCGCTGTTGTCAGGCGAGCCCCAGTCCTAGGCCCATTGTCTTCTAGAGAAGAAGGATGCCTCACTTGATACCTTGAACACCTTCTTTCAGGCCATGTCATTACTATATGAGGACCCACAACTAACCGCTACTGCAGAGGCAGCTTTGCACGCCCTACAGCAAGGCCGCAGACCTGTGGAGGACTATGTGTCAGAATTCAGACATTGGAGTTCCGGCACGAATTGGAATAATGCTGCCCTACGGTACCAGTTCCGTATGGGCTTTTTGGAATCTTTAAAAGACGAACTGGCCCGAATGGGCATTCCAGAGACTCTAGAGGCCCTCATAGACCTCTCTATTCAAATAGACAGACGCCAGAGAGAACGGCGTATGGAGCGATCCTCTGGTCCTTCTCGTCCTGTCTGGATGTTGCCCCGTGTGCCTAGTTCTTCATACTCTGTCTCTCCAGTTTCAACCACCGCTGCCTCGGATACCCCGGAACCGATGCAGTTGGGCCTCTTACGCCCTTCACTTACTCCTGAAGAACGTCAACGCCGTTGGACTGGTAACCTGTGCCTGTACTGCGGGGAACCTGGACATTTTGTACGAACATGCCCGGCAAAGCTTCGTAAGTGCTTTTCTATTTCCCCTGCTCTTACCCTTGCTGTACTGAATAACGTTTCTCATCTGGCCATCCCGATTCTCTTACAGCTCCCAGGAGGGAATATACCAACCAGCGCTATAATTGATTCCGGGGCTTGCACGGCTTCATAGACTTGTCCTTCACCTCCAGACATCACATTCCCCTTCGGCCCAGAGTGACAGGACTTTCAGTATATTTGGCCAATGGCTCTACCCTCAGATCAGAGCCAGTAACCCAGGAGACTGTACCTCTTCATACCACCATTGCCGGCACTCATCAAGAGCTACTTTGTCTAGATGCCATCGAGTCTCCTCTATTTTCCATCATACTAGGCATGCCATAGCTAAAGGCCCATAATCCACAAATTGATTGGACCTCGGGGAAGATTGAGTTCCTATCCTCTTACTGCCATCAACACTGTCTACCAGAAGTCACCGATGCCCCTTCTTCCCTACTATGCATGGAAACTGACGCTGAGATCTGTCAAGTTGTACCTGAAGCCTACCATAACTTTCTGGACTTTTCAGTCAAAAGGGTGCTGAGACTCTTCCTCCCCACCGGCCATACGATTGCCCAATTGAACTCCTTCCAGGTCAGAGATTCCTTTTGGGAGAATTTTCCCTTTGTCAGAACTAGAACTAGGAGCATTAAAGACTTATATTGATGACAATCTAGAAAAAGGGTTCATCCGACCCTCCACGTCCCCGGCAGGAGGAGGAATCTTCTTCGTGGAGAAGTCTCTACGCCCTTGTGTGGATTATCGGGCACTTAATAAGAACACGATTAAAAATCGATATGCTTTGCCCTTAGTACCAGAACTTTTTCAAAAACTAGGGTCTGCAGTAGTGTTCTCCAAGCTAGATCTTCGTGGTGCCTACAATCTTGTCAAAATTCATAGGGGAGACGAATGGAAGACTACCTTCCGTACTCGGTTTGGGCATTTTGAATATTTAGTCATGCCTTTCGGACTTTGTAATGCTCCTGCTACATTTCAACATTTTGTGAATGACATCTTCATAGACTATCTTGATCTGTTTGTTATTATTTATTTAGATGACATCCTGATTTTTTTTTTCCTCCATAGCTGAACATTGTGAACATGTCAGAAATGTTTTGACCCAACTTCGGCTGCACGGCCTCTACGCCAAACATGAGAAATGTGTCTTTGAACAAGAGAGTATCCAGTTCCTTGGTCTAATTATCTCTGTGGAGGGCATTAAAATGGACCCTCAGAAGGTATCCGCCATTCTGGACTCGCCCACTCCTACCGACAAGAAGGGAATCCAATGTTTTGTAGGTTTCGCGAATTTCTGCAGAAAGTTCATCAAAGGATTCTCCACCATCATTTCCCCTATTACAAGGTTAACCAAGCAGGGCCTTAATTTCCATTGGTCTACTGAAGCTCAGGCGGCCTTCACAACGCTGAAAGATCTGTTTGTCTCAGCCTCAGTCTTAAAGCACCCTGATTCCACGTTACTATACATTTTGGAGGTGGACGCCTCAGAAATAGCGATTGGTGCAGTGCTTTCCCAGAGACAGGGGCCTAGGGCTCTTCTGCACCCAGTCGCTTTTTTTTCTCGCAAATTATCTGAAGCAGAGAGGAACTATGATGTGGGTGATCGAGAGCTGTTAGCGATTAAAGCCGTGCTTGAGGAATGGTGATATTTCCTAGAGGGAGCAGCTCATCCGATTCTTGTTTATACAGATCACAAGAATCTGGAATATTTAAAGACTGCCAAGAGGTTAAGACATCTGAACTCCTTCAGCGCATGTTCTGGTGGCCGCAGTTAAGGAAGGATTGCAAGGACTATGTGGAAGCGTGTGCCACCTGCATTCAAAACAAATGCAGCAAGTCTAAGGCTTGGGGTCTGTTGAAGCCACTATCCGTCCCGGAGAAGCCATGGAGGATGATCTCCATGGATTTTAATGTGGAGCTGCCACCTTCTGAAGGCTACACTACAATCTTTGTAGTGGTGGATAGATTATCCAAAATGGCTCATTTTTTACCAATGAGAGGCACACCTACTGCTGCTGAGACCGCAAAGACATTTATCAGGGAAGTGGTGAGGCTTCATGGCATTCCTGCAAATATCACTTCAGATCGGGGGGTGCAGTTTACTTCCAAGTTTTGGAGGGCGCTTTGTGGGTCTCTGAAAATTGACCTTTCCTTCTCCTCTGCCTATCACCCTCAGACAAATGGCCAGACGGAAAGAACAAATCAGACACTGGAGCAGTATCTGCGCTGCTTTTCTTCTTTCTCCCAGGATGATTGGGCTCTGCTTCTACCTCTTGTCGAATTTGCTTATAACAATTCTGTTCATTCTGCCACGAAGCAATCACCGTTCTTTGCAAATTATGGTTTCCATCCTCTGTTCCTGTCTAATAACATCCCGGAGTTCCCAGTACCAGCTGTCCAAGAGAACCTAAATTTCTTTGAGTCAAATAATAAACTCCTGCAGGAGACTATGGCAAGGGCTCAGAACTACAATAAAGAGGTGTTTGACAAGAAGAGAAGGGGAGAGCTTGACCTCAAGCCCGGGGATCAGGTCTGGCTGTCTACATTGACTTTAAGACTAGCATGCCCTTCCAAGAAATTGGGCCCCAAGTTCGTGGGTCCCTTCCCAGTTCTAAGAAAAATTAATAATGTGGCCTATGAACTGAAGTTACCAGAGTCATTCCGGATCCACCCGGTCTTTCATGTGGCCCTACTCAAACCCACAGTTCCTGATCCTTTTGTCAACCAGACGGTCGGTCCCCCTGAACCTGTGATCATTGACAGAGAAGCTGAATATGAGGTTGAGTCCATTCTGGATTGCAGGAAAAAACGTAATCAAGTCCAGTTTCTGGTAAAGTGGAAGGGGTACGGGCCCGAGGAGAACTTCTGGGAGCCAGAGTCCAACATCCATGCAAAAAGATTGATTCTTGCCTTTAAGAGGTCCCATCCAAGTAAGATGGTACAGTTGGGCATCCGGAGGCTCCCCCTTGGGGGCGGCAATGTCATGAAAGACGTCCTGTTAGCACAGTTTTGGGTGGAAGATTGGTGCATAGAACTCCTGCGGCTGCGCTCTAGCGTGAACTGGCGCATGCGGGTGCGCGCTAGCGCGAACGGGTGTACGCGGGTGCGCGATGGTGTGAGTACGATCGGTGCACAGGCACGCACGGGTGCGCGCAGACGTGCAGCGTGACAGCGATTGGCCCCAATAGGCTTATTTAAAGGAGCCTGTCAGCATGCTTTCTTGCTGTCCAGTCTACAGCGTTTCCTGTGACCCTAAGCTACCAATATATCTGTCTACCTGATTCCTGTCTACCTGGCCTGCTCCTGACTATCCTGTTTGCTGCCAGTCCCTGACCCCAGCTTGTTTGACTACCCTTCTGCCCCTTCCTACAGTTTGTTAATTGCCTGCCTGTTGCCGACCCGGTCTGCACCCCGACTACTCTTCTGCCTCCGTCTGGTGCCTGCTCTGCCCGCCAGTGTTGACCCAGCCTGTCTGACCCTGCTAGTATTCCAGCTGAACTACAGAACACCTCCCTGCTGCCTGCTGTTCCTGAGTTCCTGCCAGCTACGGTACTTCTCCTCACAGTCAGCTGTTCCAGTGTTCCTGCCAAAGTTCTGGTGCATCTCCTTACAGTCTGCTGTTCCAGTGCCCCAGTTGAACTACAGAACACCTCCCTGCTGCCTGCTGTTCCTGAGTTCCTGCCTGCCACGGTGCTTCTTCTCACAGTCAGCTGTTCCAGTTTTCCTGCCAAAGTTCTGGTGCATCTCCTTACAGTCTGCTGTTCCAGTGCTCCAGTTGAACTACAGAACACCTCCCTGCTGCCTGCTGTTCCTGAGATCCTGCCAGCTACAGTACCCCTCCTCACAGTCAGCTGTTCCAGTGTTCCTGCTAGCTCTCCTTCAGCCACATCAGAGGTCCGGATCCACCCTTACTCCTGCCACCTGCCAGGCACTTGTGGCCCCCTGTGCTCTTAAGTCCCTGTTTCCTCTATCAGGGGTTCTTGAGCCAGAGGCACACGAGAGGCCACTCCCTGCATTCTGGGCTCCACCACCAGGTACGTGACAGTATTTAATGTATGTATATATAGTCAGTCTTGTATATATACATATATATATATATCCACTGCATATACAGTTGAGTTATATCTCACTGCAGGCCATTCCTGGTGTACTCTTTCTAATATACTTCTGGCAGGCAGGTGATTCAGTTAGCTGTAGTTTATTTAATATATATATATATATATATATATATATATATATATATATATATATATTGTATATACATTATATATAGATCTATATATATAGATCTATATATAAATCTCTCTCTCTCTCTATATATATATATATATATATATATATATCCACTGCATACAGTTTAGCTTTATCTCACTGCAGGCCATTCCTGGTGTACTCTTTCTAATATACTTCAGGCGGTGTACACGGTACACAGTACAGTGCATCCCTAGTGCAGTTGCTACTACTTTTCTGGTGGTGTACACAATACACAATACATACAGTGCACCCATAGTTGCTATTAGACTTCTGGTGGTGTACACAATACCGTGCACCCATAGTGCAGTTGCTACTACTTTTCTGGTGGTGTATACAATACAGTACACCCATAGTTGTTATTACACTTCTGTTGGTGTACACAGTACTGTCCACCCATAGTGCAGTTGCTACTACTTTTCTGGTGTTGTACACAGTACACAATGCATACAGTGCACCCATAGTTGCTATTAGACTTCTGGTGGTATACACAATACTGTGCACTCATAGTGCAGTTGCTACTACTTTTCTGGTGGTGTACACAATACAGTACACCCATAGTTGTTATTACACTTCAGTTGGTGTACAAAATACCGTGCACCCATAGTGCAGTTGCTACTACTTTTCTGGTGGTGTATACAGTACACAATACATACATATACTCTTGTTGGGCGCAGGAATGGGCCATGCTGTGAAATATTAGATCAGAAATTGTAATTACATGCCCCTTTTAAACAGGGGCAGAAAAATTGGGCCTTAGGTAGTGGTGGTGGTGGTGCCCTAAACCAAAAATATTGTTGGAAGCTAGCATCATCAAGATTGAGGAGGAATAGGATAGTCACTCAGCATAGGAAGTTTTCAAGGGATCACACATCCATAGAAAAATCAATCAGTTACATCAGCATCAGGTGATTAATAGCTGCTGCTGATCCAAGACTGATTCATTTTTATGAATGTGAGACTATCAAGGGAGTCTGTGGACAGGCACACTCTATGATCCATTACAAACCCTCCAGCAGCACCGAATGTGCATTCAGAAAGAACATTGGATGCGGGACAGGCCAGTCGTTCAATTGCATATTGAGCAAGTTCTGGCCAGTGGTCCATCCTCAAGACCCAGTAACCCAATGGATGCTCTGTTGGAAAGGTCTCCAAGTCTGCTCTTGCCCCTAGATATTCCTGCACCATGTAATGCAGACGCTGGTGATGGTTGCTTGAACCGATCAGACCTTGGCGCTGAGGAATGAAAATTTGTCTAAAGGCATCGGTCAGCTGGCCACCTTCTCCATGGCTCTTCCTCTGACTGAACAAAGCTGTCATGGTTATACAGTAATCTTTGTCTGTCAGCTTACCTCTCCTCCATGTGTTCACCTTTAGAGGCCAGCCACTCTCACCTGGCAACTTAAATAATCTCTCCTCAAAGCATGGCTCCACCCCAGCCTCTATCAGGGAACTCTATATTAACCTGTGCACTGCAAGCCTGCCTTGTCGATCAACCTTTGTGTGTTTAGCTTCCGTGTGCATCCTGCTGCGTCTTCTACGTCTGATTCCAGTTACCAATCTTGGCTTGTTCTCGAATATCCCTGCCTGCTTGTGACCCTGACTTTTGGCATGTTCTATGTTTATCCTTATCTGCTAGTCGCCCCGACCTTTGGCTTATTCCCTTACTATCTCTGTCCTCCTGTAGCCTACCGTGGGCATGAGCTGGGAGACCCTGGGGGTCGCGACCTGGAGCCAGTTGCAGCCCAGTCCATCCTCACCAATAGAGGCTCTGGTGAACAACTGCTAGCTCTTAGACTCTGCACCCTGGGGAATCTTACGCTCTAGCCCCTGTGGGATCCATGTTGGTGTTCTAGCGGACCTTCCTTCCTTAACCACCTAGACTCCCATCCGCAGCAGTCAACCATAGGGTCCACTACCTTTGCAGTGCACCCCTGACTCCCCTGGCCTCAGGTGACATGACTGAAGCCTCAGCAACATGTTGTCCAGCACCAGGAAATTGTAACCTCACGGGGTCTGAAAATTCATTGCACAAACCTTTCTTCAAGGCCTCCTGAAGATGTTTCATTCTCTGCTCCCTCTGCAAAGGCAGGATGAGTTCTGCAACCTTACCCTTGTAACGTGGAGAAAGAAGGGTTGCCAGCCAGTAATGATTCCTTCTCTTTGATACCACAAATCCTAGGGTCCTTACGCATGGCCTCCCTGATTCTGCAAAGCCTGCAAAAATTTGCAGATGCATTTGATTCTGAGTCCTCTGGGTCACTAAGGATCACATGATCCGTAAGAACCTCTTCCCAGCCACTCCGTGGGTTTCTGAGGACTGAAAACCATCCCTTGAAGACTGCTGCTGAGTGTTATCCTCCACGTCCATGCTGACACAATCCTCCTCCTCCTCTTCTTCCTGTGTGTTTGGTGGGCCTGCAGGAATAATATCTGGATAAAGGGGGCCTTGAGAGGTAAGGAAGTCCTCCTCTTCCTCACACTGTTCTGCCTCAAGTGCCCTGTCCATTATTCCAAGGAAGCATGTGCTCCAACAGGAAGACAAGAGGGACAGTATCACTGATGCATGCATTGTCGCTGCTTACAATCCTTGTGGCCTCATCAAATGGTGACAGGACAGTGCATGCATCCTTAATCAGTAGTCACTGGCGTGGTGAAAAGAAGCCAAGCTTCCCTGACCCTGTCCTGGTGCCATACTCACACAGGTACTCATTGATGGCCCTCTGCTGCGTGTGCAGCTGCTGCAGCATTGCCAACATTGATTTCCACCTGGTGGACATGTCATAAATGAGGCAGTTGGTGGGCAGGTTGCATTCCCTTTGAATGCCAGCCAGCCGCGCACTGGCATTGTATGACCATTGGAAATGACCACAGACTTTTCTGGCCTGCCTCAGGAGATCTTGTAAGCCTGGGTACCTGATCAAGACCCGCTGCACTACCAAATTCAGGATGTGTGCCAAACATGGAGCATGGGTCAAGTGTCCCTGTTGGAGGGTGGAGAGAAGGTTGGTGCCATTGTCGCATACACCCATTCCTGGCTAAAGCTGGTGTAGCATCAACCACCTCTGAGCATGCTCCTGCAGAGCTGACAGAATCTCTGCCCCAGTGTGGCTCCTGTCCCCTAAGCAGTGGTTTAACCTTAAACTACGTAGAGGGTTCTTTACTGTAAGAGCGGCAAGGATGTGGAATCCCCTTCCACAGGCGGTGGTCTCAGTGGGGGGCATCGATAGTTTAAAGAAAATATTAGATAAGCACTTGAATGACCATAACATATATACAATGTAATACTGACATATAATCACACACATAGGTTGGAATCGATGGACTTGTGTCTTTTTTCAACCTCACCTACAATGTAACTATGTAAGTCATGCATCGCATGGCATCTTTTTCCCTGAGTGCTTGTGTAGCCCCTTGAACACTTACGGAGCACCACTGGTTAAGAGATCAAAACTGCAGAAGAGGCCATAGAGGAAGAAGAAGAGGAGGGGTGGAGGTGAGAGCTGTGGCAGAATCACCGCTAGCATTTTGGAGGCGTGGTGGAAGGACAAGCTCCAACAATACTGAACCCTGTCCTGTATCCTTCCCAGCTGCCAGAAGAGTTACCCAGTGCGCCGTGAAGGAAAGGTAACATCCCTGCCCATGCCTGCTAGACCATGAGTCTGCTGTAATATACACCTTACTGCTGACCGCCTTGTCCACAAAAACATTGCCTTCCACATGCCGGTAGAGAGCTGGAATGGCCTTCCATGAAAAGAAATGGTGTTTTGGAACCTGCAACTGAGGTACAGCACATTCCACAAATTTACGAAAGGGATCAGAGTCTACCAGCTGAAAAGGCAGTAGTTGCAGTGCTAGCAATTTGGCCAAGCTGCATTCAAGCTAGCATTCAGACTGTGAGCATGTGGATGGTTGGGACCAAATTTCTTTTTACGGTTTAGCAACTGGGGTAGGGAAATTTGCCTGCTAAAATCAGATGGTGGTGTACTGCTAGCAGATTGGCTGCAAGTACTTGGGACATTTATTTCTATACCTTCATTCCTCTCAGTGCAGGTTTTCGAGAGGACTGGAGTAGGGTTGGAGATCCCATATGAGGAGCCTTTTTCTTTGATGTGGGTCTACGGACTTGTTGCCTTATAAGTTTATGTGAAATCTACATTAATAGCTGTAAAATATTGGAAATATGAATATATTTAATTTGTATTTAATTTATATTTAATTATTTATATATTTAATTTATTTATATTTAATCAATATATTTAATTTAGCTTTTATCTATGTAGGGCAGAACATATTATCTTCACAGAAATCTCTGGTAGACCAGACAAGACAGTGTCTAGGCTTGTGTATACAAACAATGGGATCCAAACCTCATTGTTTTACACATACTCACTTCAAAGGATCCCATGCTGGGATATGCAATGAAGGGGGGCCAACCCGTAATCAATACTTAAATTCCTGGGAAAAATCAAGTTAAGCTCCTGCTCAGAATAGTCACAAGGATTTGCATTAAAGGTCGCTGACTTATGCAAAGTATAGGGATTGGAGATGTTGCCAGTCCTTAACCAGGAATAGGGAAGCTCACCAATCAGAGCCACGTTATGCCAACCAATGAGGCATCAGCATGTAATTATATACACAGACTAGATGGGAGGGAAACATACACTTTTATGGGAGAGCAACCATCAGAATGGAACCTTGGTGCAAAGGGTAATTATGGGAAAGGTCTGCATTTTACTTGTAACTAGGGATGAGCTTCGAGTTCGAGTCGAACTCATGTTCTACTCGAACATTGGCTGTTCGCAAGTTCGCCGAACAGCGAACAATTTGGGGTGTTCGCGGCAAATTCGAATGCCGCGGAACACCCTTTAAAAGTCTATGGGAGAAATCAAAAGTGCTAATTTTAAAGGCTTATATGCAAGTTATTGTCATAAAAAGTGTTTGGGGACCTGGGTCCTGCCCCAGGGGACATGGATCAATGCAAAAAAAAGTTTTAAAAACGGACGTTTTTTCAGGAGCAGTGATTTTATTAATGCTTAAAGTCAAACAATAAAAGTGTAATATCCCTTTAAATTTCGTACCTGGGGGGTGTCTATAGTATGCCTGTAAAGGGGCGCATGTTTCCCGTGTTTAGAACAGTCTGACAGCAAAATGACATTTTGAAGGAAAAAACTCATTTAAAACTACCGCGGCTATTGCATTGCCGACAATACACATAGAAGTTCATTGATAAAAACGGCATGGGAATTCCCCACAGGGCAACCCCGAACCAAAATTAAAAAAAAAAAATGATGTGGGGGTCCCCCTAAATTCCATACAAGGCCCTTCGGGTCTGGTATGGATATTAAGGGGAACCCCAGCCAAAATTTAAAAAAAAAATTGACGTGGGGTTCCCCCTAAATTCCATACCAGACCCTTCAGGTCTGGTATGGATTTTAAGGGGAACCCCGCGCCAAAAAAAAAAAAAAAAAACGGCGTGGGGTCCCCCTAAAAATCCATACCAGACCCTTATCCGAGCACGCAACCTGGCAGGCCGCAGGAAAAGAGGGGGGGACGAGAGTGCGGCCCCCCCCCCTCCTGAACCGTACCAGGCCACATGCCCTCAACATTGGGAGGGTGCTTTGGGGTAGCCCCCCAAAGCACCTTGTCCCCATGTTGATGAAGACAAGGGCCTCATCCCCACAACCGTGGCCGGTGGTTGTGGGGGTCTGCGGGCGGGGGGCTTATCGGAATCTGGAAGCCCCCTTTACCAAGGGGACCCCCAGATCCCGGCCCCCCCCCTGTGTGAAATGGTAAGGGGTTACTTACCCCTACCATTTCACTAAAAAACTGTCAAAAATGTTAAAAATGACAAGAGACAGTTTTTGACAATTCCTTTATTTAAATGTTTCTTCTTTCTTCCTTCATCTTCTTCTTCTTCTGGTTCTTCTGGCTCTTCTGGTTCTTCCTCCGGCGTTCTCGTCCAGCATCTCCTCCGCGGCGTCTTCTATCTTCTTCTCCTCGGGCCGCTCCGCACCCATGGCATGAGGGGGGAGGCTCCCGCTCTTCTCTTCATCTTCTTCTTCATCTTCATCTTCTTCTTCATCTTCTTCTTCTTCTTCTTCTTCTCTTCTTCATCTCTTCTTCCTTCTTCATTTCTTCTGCGGGCCGCTCCGCATCCATGCATGGAGGGAGGCTCCCGCTGTGTGACGGCGTCTCTTCGTCTGACGGTTCTTAAATAACGGGGGGCGGGGCCATCCGGTGACCCCGCCCCCCCTCTGACGCACGGTGAATTGACGGGACTTCCCTGTGACGTCACGGGGAATGCCACAGGGAAGTCCCGTCATGTCCCGTGCGTCAGAGGGGGGCGGGGTCACCGGGTGGCCCCGCCCCCCGTTATTTAAGAACCGTCAGACGAAGAGACGCCGTCACACAGCGGGAGCCTCCCTCCATGCATGGATGCGGAGCGGCCCGCAGAAGAAATGAAGAAGGAAGAAGAGATGAAGAAGAGAAGAAGAAGAAGAAGAAGAAGATGAAGAAGAAGATGAAGATGAAGAAGAAGATGAAGAGAAGAGCGGGAGCCTCCCCCCTCATGCCATGGGTGCGGAGCGGCCCGAGGAGAAGAAGATAGAAGACGCCGCGGAGGAGATGCTGGACGAGAACGCCGGAGGAAGAACCAGAAGAGCCAGAAGAACCAGAAGAAGAAGAAGATGAAGGAAGAAAGAAGAAGCATTTAAATAAAGGAATTGTCAAAAACTGTCTCTTGTCATTTTTAACATTTTTGACAGTTTTTTAGTGAAATGGTAGGGGTAAGTAACCCCTTACCATTTCACACAGGGGGGGGGCCGGGATCTGGGGGTCCCCTTGGTAAAGGGGGCTTCCAGATTCCGATAAGCCCCCCGCCCGCAGACCCCCACAACCACCGGCCACGGTTGTGAGGATGAGGCCCTTGTCTTCATCAACATGGGGACAAGGTGCTTTGGGGGGCTACCCCAAAGCACCCTCCCAATGTTGAGGGCATGTGGCCTGGTACGGTTCAGGAGGGGGGGGGGGGCCGCACTCTCGTCCCCCCCTCTTTTCCTGCGGCCTGCCAGGTTGCGTGCTCGGATAAGGGTCTGGTATGGATTTTTAGGGGGACCCCACGCCGTTTTTTTTTTTTTTTTTTGGCGCGGGGTTCCCCTTAAAATCCATACCAGACCTGAAGGGTCTGGTATGGAATTTAGGGGGAACCCCACGTCAATTTTTTTTTTAAATTTTGGCTGGGGTTCCCCTTAATATCCATACCAGACCTGAAGGGCCTTGTATGGAATTTAGGGGGACCCCCACATCATTTTTTTTTTTTAATTTTGGTTCGGGGTTGCCCTGTGGGGAATTCCCATGCCGTTTTTATCAATGAACTTCTATGTGTATTGTCGGCAATGCAATAGCCGCGGTAGTTTTAAATGAGTTTTTTCCTTCAAAATGTCATTTTGCTGTCAGACTGTTCTAAACACGGGAAACATGCGCCCCTTTACAGGCATACTATAGACACCCCCCAGGTATGAAATTTAAAGGGATATTACACTTTTATTGTTTGACTTTAAGCATTTTTAAAATCACTGCTCCTGAAAAAACGGCCGTTTTTAAAACTTTTTTTTGCATTGATCCATGTCCCCTGGGGCAGGACCCAGGTCCCCAAACACTTTTATTGACAATAACTTGCATATTAGCCTTTAAAATTAGCACTTTTGATTATTCATGTTCGTGTCCCATAGACTTTAACGGTGTTCGCGTGTTCGAACGAATTTTTTTCCTGTTCGCATGTTCTGGTGCGAACCGAACAGGGGGGTGTTCGGCTCATCCCTACTTGTAACTAAATATATTTGTAGATTAATGTTTTCAGGAATATACTCTGTATTACTTCACGTACTTCTCTTATTTTAACCTAATATTTTCTTTCTTGGTGTAGACTATATATAGATGGTTGTGTATTAGATAGACTTTCAACTACTCACCAATAAATGTTGTTATTGTGTTAAAGCTTTCACTCATGGTCAAAGCACTCTCATTAAACCCAAATCATATCTGAGAGATATTAAATCTCAAATACAGTATATAAAAGAAAAAGACTGATGTTACTCCCTTCCTCAACCTGGGAACCAACATCAGAGCTTCAAATCGCTGCGCATACTCCAGCAGCATGTACCCGACACTGTGGTTGAATAGTTCGGGGGACTCCTCTGTGCATGATGGTGGGGCTACGGAAGGAGTGACTGTGGACAAGGAGCAGGTGGAATAGCCGCTTTGGCAGCTGCATAGGAAGGAAAACTACTCTGCACCTGGGTGACAGAGGATGAGGAGGATGAGGAGGATGAAGACGGCTTTGTTATCCACTCCACCAACTCTTCTGCATGTTCTGGCTCAAAAACAGGGCCATCAGCAAAAAAAAAGGACAAGTGTGCCCCACGGCCACCGGCAGAGGATGCACCATGTCCATGACCAGCAAAGTTGACTGTAGACACAGAGCCTGCTTTCCCTATTTTAGTGGCCTGTGAGCATCTGCCTCTCCTTGGTGGATATGATGTATATTTTATTTTGCAACACTGCACTACACTGAATTGTGTACTGTGTACAACACCAGAAAAGTAGTACAACTGCACTACGGCTGCACTGTATTGTAATTACAATTTTTGATCTAATGTTTCACAGCAGGGCCCGTTCCTGTGCTCAACAAGAGTATCTGTGAGGCTTTACAGTGTTGTGTCACCATTAACACTGCCTAAGGCCCAATTTTTCTGCCCCTGTTTAACAGGGGCACGTAATTACAATTTTTGATCTAATATTTCACAGCAGGGCCTGTTCCTGCACTCAACAAAAGTATCTGTGAGGCTTTACAGTGTTGTGCCACCACCACCTCCACCACCACCTCCTAAGGCCCAATTTTTCTGCCCCTGTTTAACAGGGGCATGTAATTACAATTCGTGATATATTATTTCACAGCAGGGCCCGTTCCAGTGCCCACCAAGAGTAACTGGGAGGACTTACAGTGTTCTGGTACCACCAACACCTAAGGCCCATTTTTCTGCAGAGTGTATAGTGTAGGCCCTATAGTATATACAGGCGGTCCCCTATTTTCAAACATCAGACTTACAAACGACTCCTACTTACAAACGGAGGGAGACAACAGGAAGTGAGAGGAAATCTACCCCTAGGAAGGGAAATTCCTGTAAGAGTTAATATGGAGTTAGAGTTAATGGGAAACAAGAAAAATTCTTGTTTCCCTAATAACCCAAAATTTTCAAAATCCAATTGTCATTGGGAAAGAAAGTGAGATGAAATCTTCTGAACAGGGGCACAGCAAAAAAAAAGTTACAGGGGTGATAACCCTGCCCTATATTATCCAAAAAGCCTAAAACTAGATTTTTGGGCTGGAGCTACACTTAAAAAATGTACCTGTTCCAAATTACAGAAAAAAAACAGATTCAACTTAACAACAAACCTACAGTCCCTATCTTGTTTGTAACCCAGGGACCGCCTGTATACTGCTAATCAGCGTATATAGGGCCTGGGGGCCCCACTCCTTTTTTATTTATTTGGGTGCGGGGTTCCCCTTAATATCCATACCAGACCCAAAGGGCCCGGTAATGGGCTGGGGAGGGCAACATTACATTACAGCTGCAAGCAGTTTTAAATGACTTTTTTCCTTTAGAAATGTTATTTTGTGCAGGGACTGTTCTAAACACAGGAAAAATGCACCACTTTACAGGCATACTATAGAAACCCCCCAGGCACGATAAATTTTATTTATTTAAAGGATTATTACACTTTTATTGTTTCACTTTAAGCATTATTAAAATCACTGCTCCCGAAAAAACGTCCGTTTTTAAAACTTTTCTTGCATTGATACATGTTTCCTGGGGCAGGACCCGGGTCCCCAAACACTTTTTATGACAATAAATTATTAGCATATTAGCCCTAGCAAATTAGCACTTTTGATTTTTCATGTTCCCATACACTTTAACGGGGTTCGCGTGTTCGCACAAATTTTTGGTCTGTTCTCATGTTCTGCCGCGAACCAAACTGGGGGGGTGTTCGGCTCATCCCTAGTCAGCAGTTAGGTTCATATTACCACTGACTCATGGTCCAGCAGGCATGAGCAGAGACGTTATCTTTCCTTCACAGTGCACTGGGTAAGTCTGCTGGCAGCTGGGAAGGATGCAGGACAGGGTTCAGTGTTGTTGGCGCTTGTTCCGCCACCATGCCTCCAAAATGCTAATGGTGATTCTGCCACAGCTCTCTCCTCCACCCCCTCCTCTTCTTCTTCCTCTATGGTCTCTTCTGCAGATTTATCCTCTGAGCCGGCAGTGCTCCGTAAGTGTTCAAGGGGCTACGCAAGCAGTCAGGCTAAAAGATGCCATGCGGTGCTTGAGTTGGTCTGCCTAGGGGACAGGAGCCACACTGGGGCAGAGATTCTGTCAGCTCTGCAGGGGCAGGATCAGAGGTGGTTGATGCCACACCAGCTTCAGTCAGCAATGGTTGTATGCGACAATGGCACCAACCTTCTCTGCGCCCTCCGACACTTAACCCATGCTCCATGTTTGGCACACGTCCTGAATTTGGTGGTGCAGCAGTTCTTGACCAGGTACCCAGGCTTATAAGATCTCCTGAGGCAGGCCAGAAAAGTCTATGGTCATTTCCACCAGTCATACACTGCCAGTGCTCGGCTGGCTGACATTCAAAGGGTATGCAACCTATGCACCAACTGCCTCATTTGTGAAATGCCCACCAGGTGGAACTCAACATTTGCAATGCTGCAGCAGCTGCACACACAGCAGAGGGCCATCAATGAGTACCTGTGCAAATATGACACCAGGACAGGGTCAGGGGAGCTTGGTTTTATTTTGCCACACCAGTGGCTACTGATCAAGGATGCATGCACTGTCCTGACACCATTTGAGGAGGCCACAAGGATGATGAGCAGTGACAATGCATGCATCAGTGACACTGTCCCTCTAGTCTTCCTGCTGGAGCACATGCTTCGTGGAATCATGGACAGGGCACTTGAGGCAGAACAGCAGGAGGAAGAGGAGGACTTTCCTTCCTCTCAAGGCCCCCTTTATCCAGATAGCATTCCTGTGGGCCCGCCAAACACACAGGAAGAAGAAGAAGAGGAGGATTGTGTCAGCATGGATGTAGAGGATAACACTCAGCAGTAGTGTTCAAGGGATGGTTTTCAGTCCCCAGAAACCCAAAGAGTTGTATTTGGCTGGGAGGAGGTATTTACGGATAATGTGATCCTTAGAGACCCTGAGGACTCAGAATCAAATGCTTCTGAAAACTTACGCTGCATGGCCTCCCTGATTATCCAATGCCTGCGAAAGGACCCTAGGATTTGTGGTATCAAGGAAAGGGATTATTACTGGCTGGCAACCCTTCTTGATCCACATTACAACTGTAAGATTGCAGAACTCATCCTGCCTTTGCAGAGGGAGCAGAGGATGAAATATCTTCAGGAGGCCTTGAAGAAAGGTTTGTGTAATGCATTTCCAGACCCTGGGAGTTTACAGTGGACAACGTGTTGATAAAGCTTTGCTCAGTCAGAGCAGGAGCGGTGGAGAAGGTTTCCGGCTGACCAATGCCTTTGAATAATTTTTCAGTCCTCAGTGCCAAGGTCTGATCGGTTCAAGCAACCATCACCAGCGTCTGCATTAAATGGTGCAGGAATATCTAGGGACAAGAGCATACTTGGAGACAACAGAGCATCCACTGAGTTACTGGGTCTTGAGTAGGGATGAGCCGAACACCCCCTGGTTTGGTTCGCACCAAAACCTGCGAACGGACCGAAAATTTGCACGAACGTTAGAACCCCATTGACGTCTATGGTACTCGAACGTTCCAAATCAAAAAAGTGCTAATTTTAAAGGCTAATTTGCATGGTATTGTCCTAAAAAGGGTTTGGGGACCCGGGTCCTGCTCCAGGGGACATGTATCAATGCAAAAAAAAGTTTTAAAAACTGAGGTTTTTTCTGGAGCAGTGATTTTAATGATGCTTAAAGTAAAAAAAAAGTGAAATATTCCTTTAAATATCGTACCTGGGGGGTGTATATAGTATGCCTGTTAAGTGGCGCGTGTTTCCCGTGCTTAGAACAGTCCCTGCACAAAATGACATTTTTAAAGGAATAAAAGTCATTTAAAACTGCTTGTGGCTTTAATGTAATGTCGGGTCTTGGCAATATGGATGAAAATCAGTGAGACAAACTGCATGGGTACCCCCCAGTCCATTACCAGGCCCTTTGGGTCTTGTATGGATATTAAGGGGAACCCCGCACCCAAATAAAAAAAAGGAAAGGCATGGGGCCACCAGGCCCTATATACTCTGAACAGCAGTATACAGGCGGTGCAAACAAGACAGGGACTGTAGGTTTGTTGTTAAGTAAAATCTGTTTGTAATTTTGAACTAGTACATTTTTACAGTGTAGCTCCAGCCAAAAAATCTATTTTAAGCTTTTTGGAAAACATAGGGAAGGGTTATCACCCCTGTGACATTTGTTTTGCTGTCTGTGCTCCTCTTCAGAAGATTTCATCTCACTTTTTGTCCCAATGACAAATGTTTTTAGAAAATTTGGGGTTTTTAGTGAAACAAGAATTGGTGATAAAGCATCATTTGAAAGGAGAAACGTTTTTCCCATATTAACTCTTACAGGAGAGAATTTCCCTTCCTAGGGGTAGATTTCATCTCACTTCCTGTTGTCTCCTTCCATTTGCAAATGGGGGTCATTTTTAAGTTGGATGTTTGAAAGTAGGGGCCTGCCCTATATACTCTGCAGAAATTGTGGCCTTAGGTGTTGGTGTTGCCACAACACTGTAAGCCCTCACAGAGCCCTGCTGTGAAGTATTAGATCAAGAATTGTAATTACATGCCCCTGTTGGACAGGGTCAGAAAAATTGGGCCTTTGGTGATGGTGGTGGTGCTGGTGCCACAACACTGTAAGTCCTCACAGTTACTCTTGGTGGGTACTGGAACGGGCCTTGCTGCAAAGTATTGCATCAAAAATTGTAATTACACGCCCCTGTTAAACAGGGGCTGAAAAATTGGGCCTTGGGCACTGTTGCTGGTGCCACAACACTGCAGCCCATCACAGATACTCTAGCTGAGCGCAGCAACAAACCCTTCTGCAAAATATTGCATCAAAAATTGTAATTACTTGCCCCTGTTAAACAGGGGCTGAAAAATTGGGCCTTAGCCACTGGTGGCGGTGCCCAGAACCAAAAATGTTCTTACAAGCTATCAGCATGATCATTGAGGAGGAAGAGGATAATCACTCAGCATAACAGGATAGTCACTCAGTATCAGCATAGGCAGTCTTGAAGGGATCTGACATTTCAAATTATTCGGTTACATCAGCATCAGGTGCTTGGTAGCTGGTGGTGATCCAAGACTGATTCATTTTTATGAAGGTCAGTCGATCGACCGAGTCGGTGGACAGACGCACCCTGTGATCGGTTGCATAGCCTCCAGCAGCACTAAATGTGCGTTCTGAAAGAACGCTGGATGCAGGACAGGCCAGTAGCTCAATTGCATACTGTGCAAGCTCTGGCCAGTGATCCATCCTCAAGACCCAGTAACCCAGAGGATTTTCGGTGGGAAAGGTGTCCAAGTCTGATCTTGCCCCTAGGTATTCCTGCACCATGTAAAACAGACGCTGGCGATGGTTGCTGGAACCGATCATACCTTGGGGTTGGGGACTAAAAAATTGTCTGAACGCATCAGTCAGATGGGCACCTTCTCCACCAATCCTTCTTTGACTGATCGAAGCCTCAGCAACACGTTGTCCAGGAACAGGAGTTTGTAACCTCCCAGTCTCTGGGAACACGTTTCACAGACCTTTCTGCAAGGCCTTTCGAAGATGTTTCATCCTCTGCTCCCTCAGTGATGGCAAGGTAAGGTCTGCAACTTTACCCTTGTAATGTGGATCAAGGAGGGTTACCAGCCAGTATTGATCCCTCTCCTTGATACCACGAATACGAGGATCCTTCCGCAGGCTTTTCAGGATCAGAGAGGCCATGCAGAGTAGGTTTGCTGAGGCATTCGGTCCGGAGTCCTCTGGGTCACTATAGACGACATGATCCGCAGCCACCTCCTCCCAGTCACGTACAAGTCCATGGGTTTCGTGGGACTGTAAATGATCCCTTAAAGACTGCTGCTGATGCTGAGTGCCAGGCTCCCCCTCCATACTGACACAATCCTCCTCTTCCTCCTCCTCCTCACCCTCTTCCTGTGTGATCGGCGGGCACGCAGGAACACTGTCTGGATAAAGGGGGCCTTGAGATGTAAGGAAGTCCTCCTCTTCCTGCCTGTGTTCTGCCTCAAGTGCCCTGTCCATTGTTCCACGCAGCGTGTGCTCCAACAGGTGGACAAGGGGGACAGTGTCACTGATGCATGCACTGTCACTGCTCATCATCCTTGTGGCCTCCTCAAATGGTGACAGGACAGTGCATGCATCCCTGATCATGGCCCACTGGCGTGGGGAAAAAAAACAAGCTCCCCTGACCCTGTCCTGGTACCATAGTCGCGCAGGTACTCATTGATGGCCCTCTGCTGCATGTGCAGCTGCTGCAGCATGGTCAACATTGAGTTCCACCTGGTGGGCATGTCACAGATTAGGCGGTTCTTGGGAAGGTTAAATTCCTTTTGGAGGTCTGCCAGCTGAGCACTGGCATTATATGACCGGCAGAAATGCACACAGACTTTCCTGGCCTGCCTCAGGACATCCTGTAAGTCCGGGTACCTGCCCCAGAACCACTGCACCACCAAGTTAAGGACGTGAGCCAAACAGGGCACATGTATCAGTTGTCCCTGTCGGAGGGCGGAGAGGAGGTTGGTGCCATTGTCGCAAACCACCATTCCTGCCTTAAGTTGGCATGGCGTCAACCACGTCTGAACCTGCCCCTGCAGAGCTGACAGAATCTCTGCCCCATTGTGGCTCCTGTCCCCCAAGCACACCAGCTCAAGCACCGCATGGCATCTTTTGGACTGCGTACTTGCGTAGCCCCTTGAACGCCTATGGAGCACTGCTGGTTTTGAGGACAAAGCACAGGAAGAGGCCATGGAGGAAGAAGAAGAGGAGGGGGTGGAGGAGAGAGGTGTGGCAGAATCACCAGTACTGGCATTTTGGAGGTGTGGTGGCAGAACAACCTCCAACACTACTGCACCTTGTCCTGCATCCTTCCCAGCTGCCAGCAGAGTCACCCAATTCACCCTGAAACTTAGGTAACATCCCTGGCCATGCCCGCTGGACCATGAGTCAGTGGTAATATGCACCTTACCGCTAACCGCCCTGTCCAGTGAGGCCAAGACATTGCCTTCCACATGCCGGTAGAGAGCCGGAATCGCCTTCCACGAGAAAAAGTGGCGTTTGGGAACCTGTCACTGAGGAACCGCACATTCCACAAACTCACGGAAGGGGGCAGAGTCTACCAACTGAAAAGGCAGCAGTTGAAGTGCTAGCCATTTTGCCAAGCTAGCATTCAACTGCTGGGCATGTGGATGGCTGGGAGCGAACTTCTTTCTGCAGTGCAGCGGCTGGGGCAGAGAAATTTGCCTGGTACAATCTGACGTTGGTTTACCGATAGTAGATTGCCCGCAAGTACTTGGCTGTGACACACCTAATTCTACACCTTCATTCCTCTCAGTGCAGGTCTCAGAGAGGACTGAAGGTATAGTGGGGTTGAAGATCCCAGCTGATGAGGAGCAAGGAGAGGTCCTCTTTGTTCTTTGGTGTGGGTCTTTTAGGTACGCTCGCCAACGAACTGCATGGCAGGTCAACATATGTCTGGTCAAGCATGTGGTGCCCAAGCGGGAGATGTTTTGGCCACGCAAGATACGCTTGAGACATATGTTGCAAATATCAGCAGTGGGATCTGATGCACTCATCTCAAAAAAGACCCACACCAAAGAACTTTTGGAATAACGCACAGAGACAGCAGCGCCCTGCACATGCGGAGCCCTGCGGTGTGATGCAGTCAGTGTGCTGCCCTTAGGCTGGCTCCTGGAGGGCATCCTGCCTCGTTGGTGATGTGCTTCCTCCTCCTCCTCCTCCCTCCTATCAGGCACCCACGTGGAGTTAGTGACCTCATCATCCCCTCCCTCCTCATCACAGAAACAAACCTGGCAGTATGCTGCAGCAGGGGGAACATGACTGCCAGATTGCTGTCTTTCTTGGGCACCCCCTCTTTCTGGACTCACGTTATTGCCTTCTTCTAGCTGAGTACCATCATTGGAGCCTTCAAAACGCTGGGCATCCTCCTGGAGCATGTACCCAACACTGTAGTCAAACAGTTGGAGGGACTCCTCAGGAGGACATGGTGGGGCTAGGAAAGGAGTCACTGATGCCATTGAGCCAAGGGAAGAGGCTGCGTTGCCAGCTGCTTTGCCAGACAAACTACCCTGAGTCTGGGTGAGAGAGGATGAGGACGATGAGGACGGCTTGGTCATCCACTCGACCAAGTCTTCCACATGTTGTGGCTCAACGCGGCCAGCTGCCGAAAAAAAGGCTAAGCGTGTCCCACGGCCACGTGCTGATGAGGATGGATGAAAACTGGGATGTATATATATATATACCGATTATACTGCAGCTAGCAGAATCAACTGCCTGCCTGTAGTATTATTAGTATGATAACACCTGCACTTGTCTTCGGGTAGCTATACTGTAGGTGCAACTGTGCAGGGTACACAGTACAGTAACTGGAAATACTTCAAGAGCCTACACAAGCACCTGGCTGCAGGTAGCTATATTGTAGATGCAACTGTGTGGGGTACACAGTACAGTAACTGGAAATACTTCAAGAGCCTACACAAGCACCTGGCTGCAGGTAGCTATACTGTAGGTGCAACTGTGCGGGGTACACAGTGCAGTAACTGGAAATACTTCAAAGAGCCTACACAAGGACCTGGCTGCAGGTAACTATACTGTAGGTGCAACTGTGCGGGGTACACAGTACAGTAACTGGAAATACTTCAAAGAGCCTACACAAGCACCTGGCTGCAGGTAGCTATACTGTAGGTGCAACTGTGCGGGGTACACAGTACAGTAACTGGAAATACTTCAAAGAGCCTAAACAAGCACCTGGCTGCATGTAGCTATACTGTAGGTGCAACTGTGCGGGGTACACAGTACAGTACCTGGAAATACTTCAAAGAGCCTACACAAGCACCTGGCTGCAGGTAGCTATACTGTAGGTGCAACTGTGCGGGGTGCACAGTACAGTAACTGGAAATACTTCAAAGAGCCTAAACAAGCACCTGGCTGCAGGTAGCTATACTGTAGGTGCAACTGTGCGGGGTACACAGTACAGTAACTGGAAATACTTCAAAGAGCCTACACAAGCACCTGGCTGCAGGTAGCTATACTGTAGGTGCAACTGTGCGGGGTGCACAGTACAGTAACTGGAAATACTTCAAAGAGCCTACACAAGCACCTGGCTGCAGGTAGCTATACTGTAGGTGCAACTGTGCGGGGTGCACAGTACAGTAACTGGAAATACTTCAAAGAGCCTACACAAGCACCTGGCTGCAGGTAGCTATACTGTAGGTGCAACTGTGTGGGGTACACAGTACAGTAACTGGAAATACTTCAAAGAGCCTACACAAGCACCTGGCTGCAGGTAGCTATACTGTAGGTGCAACTGTGCGGGGTGCACAGTACAGTAACTGGAAATACTTCAAAGAGCCTACACAAGCACCTGGCTGCAGGTAGCTATACTGTAGGTGCAACTGTGTGGGGTACACAGTACAGTAACTGGAAATACTTCAAAGAGCCTACACAAGCACCTGGCTGCAGGTAGCTATACTGTAGGTGCAACTGTGCAGGGTACACAGTACAGTAACTGGAAATACTGTAAAAACACCAAAACACCTGCCTGCCTGTCAGTATATTAGGAAGAGAAGAACAGGATCTAGCTAAACTGAATACAGTATATATATATATATATATATATATATATATATATATATATATATATATATATATATATACACACAACACCTGGGATGTATATATATATATATATATATATATATATATACACACAATACACTGTAAGTGCAGCTAACTGACTCGACCTGCCTACTCTATCTCACCTAAATCAAATGACACGGTCTCTCTCTCTATCTCTCTCTCAATCCGACGTGCAGGTAGCCTTATATAGTGTGAATAATGAAAAATATAGTTGCGCTAATAAAACCCCAGTCACTCTGTGAATAAATAGTGATGGTCCCTCCACATTAAAAATGATAAATTGGTAAAAATAAGTCTGGTTAAATCAGAAGCATTAAATCAAAAACACACAATGATCCAATATCCACAATATCCACAATCTATATCACAACACGCCTGTGACTTTGGATCTATAAATAATAATGAATATAATTATAAATAATATAGATTAAACAAACTCATATAAGGTGGGAAAAAATGTCTATTAGAAGCCGTTCTCATTTAAATATAAAGAATATGAGTGTCTATACGAAACCGTTTCTAGTATAAATAGTCTGCTTTATATTCAGGCATAGGTAAATCAAGTCACAAAGATCTCCCAATTTTCTATATATTATACGGATTTCCAGATGAGTGTTTTCAGGGACAACAAACATGTGAAATAAGCAGAGAAGAACATGATTGCGTAGTAACTAATTACTATTAAATAGTCACACGATACTAGATGCACTCACATGAACCTGAATGGTAAAATGCCTGGATGGAAGAATCAGCCACTTGGGGCACGATGAGTCACAACACCGCTCGTAATACACTGCTGCCCGGCCTCACTACTCCATGTCACTGGCTCCTCTGGAAATAATAACAATCAGCCGCTTGGGGCGTGGTGAATCCTCACACTGCTCGTGCCACACTGCTGACCGGCCTCAATACTGCACGTCACTGACTCCTCCTACGCATTGTGTCACACGACACATGACTTTTTCAAGGTAATCCTTGTTACCTTGAAAAAGGGGGATGTAATTACAATTATAATATAATAATATATAGTAATATAATACTTCGACGCAGGACCCCTTCCTGCACCCAATAAGAGTAACTGTGAGGGCTTACATTCTGACACCACCAAAACCAAAGGCCCAATTTTTCTAACCCTGTTTAACAGGGACATGTAATTACAATTTTTGATATAATATTTCACAGCAGGGCCCATTCCTGCACCCAACAAGGGTAACTGTGAGGGGTTACAGTGTTCTGGCACCACCAACACCTAAGGCCCAATTTTTCTGCAGAGTATAAAGGGCAGGCCGTATAGTATATATACTGCTGTTCAGAGTATATAGTGCCTGGGAGCCTGGGGGACCCCACTGTATTTTTTTTTATTTGGTGCAGGGTTCCCCTTAATATCCACACCAGACCAGAAGTACCCGGTATGGATTTTGGGATTTGCCATTTTTTTGGTATTTTTGGCACGGGGTTCCACTTAATATTCATACCAGACCCACAGCGCCTGGTAATGGACTGGGGGGGACCCACGCCATTTGTTTCAATGATTTTAATCTATATTGCAGGATCCGACAATACATTACAGCCGCGAGCAGTTTTAAATGACATTTTTTTTCTTTAGAAATGTAATTTTGCTGTGGTACTGTTATAAACATAGGAAAAATGTGCTACTTTGCAGGCAGACTAAGGAGACCCCCCCAGGCATGATATTTAAAGGAATATTACATTTTTATTGTTTCACTTTAAGCATTATTAAAATCACTTTTCCCAAAAAAACTGCAGTTTTTAAAACTTTTTTTTGCATTGATACATGTCCCCGGTACAGGACCTGGGTCCCCAAACACTTTTTATGGCAATAACTTGCATATAAGCCTTTAAAATGAGCATTTTTTATTTTTCATGTTCGCGTCCCATAGACTTGAACTGTGTTTGCATGTTCGCACAAATTTTTTGCCTGTTCACATGTTCTGCTGCGAACTGAACCGGGGGGTGTTCAGCTCATCCCTATTAGCCACTGTACAGAAGAGAGGGGGATATAATGAACTGTTACCAAGTTGGGCACGCTTCTTAAAAAAGCACTCAATATGACTAGACCTAAAGCTGAGAGGTAAAATAACTCCATATTCATACAGTACATTGTATTGTAAATATGCTTTTGTGTGTAATTTGCAAATATCACCTAACCCATTGTACTTATACTGTACATTGTATTGTAAATATGCTTTTGTGTATAATTTGTAAATATCATGTAACCCACTGTACTTACCTATATTGTACATTGTGTTATAGATACTGTTTAGTGTGTTATTTGTAAATATGATTTAACCCAATCAATAAATGTATATTGCAGATTGAACTACCTTTTTTTATGAAAATACTCCTATAGTGATTGGAGTGTATTTACATATACACTTAACCGAGTTAACACTCTTATAGGTGGAGTAACCAGGTATATATGTGCAATTCTCATGTTCAAAAGCAACAAAAAGTGTAAGTATTTTGATTCCCCTTGAATAAATATGATTTCTATATGCATTTCTATATGCATTCAGAAAATCAATATGCATTCAGAAAATCAATGTCAACCACTGCTACATAAACCACTGACGGTCCCCAGGCTGGATGTTACTATCATTTAGGTACCACAAATCAACTAAAGACATGAACATTACTTGTAAACTTTTGTAATTGTTTTTATTTTCAGAAAACATGTAATCATTGCTTTCTTTTCTATTTGATATAAAATTATTGTATTTTGTGAAATAAAACTATGCTTCAACAAAAGTAACAAATATAATCAAAGGTGGTACTTACAGCTTAAACAATGTTTCCACGACGTCCTTATTATAGAAATTTTGAGAACTATTGGTGAAACAGAGGTCTTGCACAGACAGCTGTTACCCAGTAAGTGCTGGCATTTGGAAATAAAAATCAGGGAGGGAGATGGGCGGAGCCTAGCGGAGCAGACATGCATTGTTAGAGCTCCACACCGCTGAGGAAAGAAGAGAAGGACAAAGCGGAGCCTGCAGGCTCAAAAGGTATCCATTTGAACCTTTTTGCCCCAGGGAACAAACTGTGAAAGTTTGGGCAGGAAATATGGTACTGGGAGGAAGCCGTGGCAGAAATAAAAATCACCTCACAAAGAGCTCATAGGCACTCACTGCAGCTAAAGCAGCTCCAGTCACCTCACAAGATACAGCATCAGGGCACTCTCACAGACAGAAAATGTCACAGCAAGACTCTCCATTTGAGTCAGATACAGAACAAATCCTCTCACAAACTTCTCCACAAGCCTCCTCAGCATCCCCAGTAATATTATTACAATTTGAAAAGATGCTTCATAAGGCTTTAAAACAAACCTCAGACCAAATAAGAAAAAGCCTAACCAAAGAAATAAGAGAGCTGGGAAACCGCACCGCAGCCCTAGAAATAAAAATGGATGAAATTGAAATTACAACCCAAGTAAATATAACAGAATTGGAACAATTAAAAGAAGAGAATTTAATACTTCAAACTAAGCTCGAAGATTACGAAAATAGAGCCAGACGTTCAAACTTGCGCATAAGGGGAATACCTGAAACTATGACAGACCTGCAATCTACTATTACTGCTCTATTACAAGAACTAAAGCCAGATATCCCTATTGAACATTTAGAACTGGACAGAGTACACAGAGCCCTCACAGCCAAAAAGAAAGATGGACCCCCACGTGATATAATCACAAAATTTCATTATTACAGAACGAAAGAACAAATACTAATTGCTGCAAGAGAAAAAAAGGAACTTAATTTTCAAGGACACAATTATCAAATTTTTGCTGACCTATCCCAACTTACTATTACTAAAAGACGATCCATGAAACCCCAACTAATGGAACTGCAACGCCACAACATTATGTATCAATGAGGCTTCCCCTTTTCAGTCAGATTTAACTACCAAGGTACAATTTACAGAAGCAGATCAGCAGATGAACTACAACAAACCCTTTTAAAATTAAATCTGACAGAACCCACAAGCAGCAACTCTCCCACACGCAGAAGAATGGCATCATCTTCACCTTCAGGCAGCACTCAGAAAATTTCAGAACAAAATTGGAATCATCATTCTCACAAAAGAGGCCGTTATGCCACATCATCCATGGACCAAGAAGATTCAATGGATTGACATCCTAATTCCTGATATCTCTTCATTTATTATACTAAGAGATGGTTCTCTATAAAAAAACCTATATTTATAACTGAATGTAACTGCATTCTGATAGTCACACACTGTGTGGGATCATGTTACATTCCAGTTATATTTCTTATTACTTCTGATTCATATAGCCTTAGAATATATAAGTGAAATAAGGAAATTCTTGTTCAGTTATATATTATCAGGTAATAACAATAGATTTATTACTTTTTAGGACAAATATGTTCAATAATCCAGAAGTAATGGAAGCTTTTTCTTTCTTTTCTTAAAACAAATATATTATTACCTAACTAGTTCCTAGAATTATGTTTTTGTTTATTCTAATCTGAAGCAATACAACCTCAATTTTATGAGTTAACATATCTAAACAGTTACATATGAATAAAATATGTAATTGTTTACTCTAAAAGGGTTAAAATCCCGAAATAATTCAAACTATCTTCATCAATACCAAAGTTATTAACAGTACCTTTCTAACTGAATTATTTAGCCTAGGGCAAGACTAACCATATACAACCACCCTGGAATAAATAATTTCAACAAAAACTATATTCTGCACTCCAATTAATGAAACATCATTTTGATGTCTTTTGACATAGCACTTCTCTCCTGTAAGCGGAAGATCCGTGTACCCCCATTAGCCCTCCTCATTTTCCAAACCATATTATGTGGGAGTGTGACGAAGGCACTTATTCCCCTGAGAGAGAGATTTATTTTCTTTCACGGGTAAATTGTGATTACTTGCAAAAAATAATTTATACAATGTATCATCTAATCTCATATGTTTTTTGTTTACTCTTTACTCCAGAATTCACTGGTTTCTTTTCTATCTATTCATCTCTTCAGTCCACACAGGTTGATCTGTGCAGTCAGCTCTGCATAACAAAAAGTAAGTCAAAACTATTTGATCTGTTGCCATGGCACCACTGAATATACTTTCCCTGAATGTTCAGGGAATAAATGTCCCTCAAAAAAGGACCAAAGCCTTCTGTACTTTCCATAACAAGAAGGCTCACATAGTATGCCTCCAAGAAACACACTTCACCAAAGATTTTACTCCAAAATATATTTCTCCTTTTTATCAACAAATTTACACAGCTTCTGCCTGTACCAAGCAAAGGGGAACTCTAATTGCATTTCACCGATCCACACCATTCACCTTATCATCAGAAATTAAAGACCCAGAAGGTAGATACCTGATACTCATGGGTTATATAATGGATACAGCAATCACGGTGATTTCCTACTACGCTCCTAACAAACAACCTACACCATTCCTCTCACATATATTACAAGTGATTAATACACACAAAATAGGAACAGTGATAATGTGTGGGGATTCGAACCAGGTCCTCCTCCCATTTCTAGATAAATCACCTTTTACACCATCCAAAATAACCTCTAGATTACCTTTTTCTCAACTTCTTTCCAAATACAATCTGGTAGATTCGTGGAGAGAAAGTAACCCAATGAAAAAGAAATTCACTTATTTCTCGCACCCTCATCAAACCTTCACCAGAATAGATCATATTTTTCTAACAATAGGAATGATACCAGAAATTATTGCATCAGATATAATTCCGATTCCGTGGTCTGACCATAATGCAGTATACACTACTATAGCCTCAGCCATACCAAAAGCGCATGACCCAACGTGGTACTTACCGGACATAATGCTCAAACACCCACTACATCAGATGGCCATTGAACAAGCTTTAAAGGAATACATATTAATTAATAATACAACAGACATTTCCCCAATAACACTGTGGGAAGCTCATAAGCCTGTCTTGCGTGGTGCAATACAAAGACAAATGGCACTATTTAAACGAGAACGCAAAAATCTAGCAAAAAAACTAGAACTCAATTTTAATGCAGCCTACATATCATTTCAAGATAATCCATCTCAGAGTACAAAATCTCATCTGGAAAAATCTAGATTGGAATACGATCTATTTCTCACTGAGTCAGTTGATAAATCCCTCAAACGCTCCAAACACAATTTCTGCATTAATACAAACAAACCAGGTACATATTTGGCTCGGGCATTAAATTCAACTAACAAATCTTTCAAACCAATACGTTTGAAATTATCAAAAAATGTTTACACTTGTAATCCAGTTAAAATAGTCCATAAATTTCACTCAAACCTCGCAACTTTATACAAGACAAACAATGAATTTAATCCTACAGAGGCTGAATCCTTCTTCTCAAAAATAACCTTACCTGAGTTATCTCAGAATCAAAAAAGCAGTTTGGATGAGCCTATAACTATAGATGAAGTTGCTAACGCCATAAAAGACCTAAAACTTAACAAAAGACCAGGCCCAGATGGCTACTCGGCTTTATACTATAAAACATTCTCAGAAATACTCTCTCCCATTCTCACTGAAACTTTTAACAAACTTCTAGATGGACATTCTTTTCGGCAAGAAACACTAATGGCAATTGTTTGTATGATCCCAAAACCCCTTTCTGATGATACTTCCTGTGTGAATTATCGGCCTATCTCTCTGTCAAACCTCGATATTAAATTATTAGCAAAAATAATAGCAAAACGCCTCAATAGCATTATAGGAAAATTAATACATAGAGATCAAGTAGGCTTCATGCCAAATAGACAGGCAGGCGATAATATACGCAGGGCAGTGTTATTGGCACATATTGCTAAAAAACGGAAAATCCCTTTATGTTTTCTATCTCTCGATATTAAGAGGGCATTTGACACAGTATCCTGGCAATATATGCAATATTCATTACAAAAATGGGGTTTTGGACCCCACTTTTTAACATGGATCAAAGCATTATATAATAAACCCAAAGCCTATATAAAATATGCTGGATACAAATCTGATGCCTTTAATATCGAAAGAGGTACCCGACAGGGTTGCCCATTATCTCCCTTATTATTTGCCCTTATACTCGAACCCATGGCCCAATACATCAGAACAAACCAAACTATAACTGGCATTGAAGTAGGAGGTATTACACACAAATGATGTATATTTGCAGACGATATATTACTTTTTCTATCATCACCACAGGTCTCTGGTCCTAACTTAATACCAGCTCTTGATGGATTTGCAGCCCTATCCGGCCTTATGATTAATCCTAAGAAATGCCTAGTGCTTAATATTTCACTCACAAACATGGAATTGATCCCGGCTAGGGCTGCACTCCCATTCACATGGGCAGAAAAATCAATCCCATATCTTGGAATTCATTTAACAGCATCTCATTCTGACTTATTCTCAACCAATTATCCTCCTGTATTAAGACAGATCACAAATCTAATAAAACAATGGTCGCAACTTCCTTTATCCTGGATAGGGAAGATTAATGCAATCAAAATGACTATTCTACCCAAATTGCTTTATCTATTCAGAGTCCTCCCTATTCCAATTCCTTCCTATTTTTTGAGAATAGTACAAAAAAGAGCAACTTCGTTTATATGGGGCTCTTCTAAACCACGTATACCTATACACACACTACATCTTCCCAAAAATAAAGGAGGCCTGGGATACCCTAATTTTACTAACTACTACAGAGCAGCACATTTGGCCAGTCTGTCCAAATACCATGCAAAACAGGAAATCCCATTATGGGTATTTATAGAGGCTTCAGAAAATGACCCTCTATTAATATCAAATTTATTATGGCTTGATCCTAAAGACCGCTTTAAAATTCATAATCCCATAACTAAACACTTCTTATCTCTCTGGAATAAACTAAAAACCAAATATCAGTTACAATCTCCACACAATCCTCTCCTTTCTTTTATCAGAAATCCGGCCTTTTATCCGGCATGGATCTACCCAAATTCTTTTAAAGCTTGGACAACATCAGGCATTCAGACACTAAATGACTTCATAGCATCTAAATCTCATTCCTTTCATTCCCATCGCTTAGAGAAAAATATGATCTACCAAACTCTGAGATATTTAGATATCTCCAAATCAAAAATTTCTATACACCATTCCTAAAGGGGGATACACCATTATCCTAATTATCCATTTTTGAATCAATCTGTACAAAAGATCCATTTGCTAAAGGTACAATTTCATCACTTTATAATCAATTATATGGAGTAGCAAATCTTAATAGACCCTCTTACGTTCAGAGGTGGGAGGAGGACCTGGGACGAACTTTAGAAGACACGGACTGGTCTAACATATGGCTCACATCTAAGTCATCTTCACCCAACATCTTAGCACTGGAGACAAATTATAAAGTCCTAACTCGCTGGTACCTTGTACCCGCTAGAGTGGCAAAATATTCACCTAATACCTCAACTCTTTGTTTTCGAGGATGCCCAGAAATAGGCACACATTTACACATATGGTGGACGTGCCCAGTAATCCAAACCTTCTGGAAGGAAGTCTTCGTGATTGCATCTAAAATATTTAAAAAAATAATACAACCAGATCCATATTTAACTTTACTTAATCTAAAACCGGAATGGTTAACACTCTCTCAATTCAAACTTATGATCCAACTAATAACGGCTGCAAAACAAACAGTGGCCAAGGCATGGAAATCTCCTACATTGGTACTAGCAGAAACAATTCACAGAATGAATAATACAATGTCCCATGCTAAGATGGTAGCCATCGATCAAAATCAAATTCCAAAATTTGAAAAACTTTGGCATCCTTGGATAAAACAACAGTTCCTGTCAAACTTCAATGACTCTGTCCTGTTGCCATGGTAACAGATTAAATGACTTACAGAGACACCCATTCTAAGGCTTCAAAGAGAACTAAAAAGAATAATAAACTGACGAGCGGGACAGCCTTGTGGACCATACCTCTACCTTTCAACCCTTTTTCTTCTTTCTCTTTCCTTTTCTCCACCTTACGATTAAAGCTCATTATCAGAATTTATTTGACCTATATACACTCTACTTGTAAACAATATGTATAGTAGGTATAAATCATTTAAATACCTACAAAAGTAACTAAGGAAATGATATATATCTTTAATTTAGGTTTACGTGAACCCAATGTTTAATATTTGAAATTTCATGATATTTACCTATATAAACCCTACTGTAAAACAATGAGCTTACTTTATAGATCCTTGTAAACTTACTTTATGTATCTTTATAACATTGTATACTCAATAAACTTCTTTTGACAAGGAAATAAAAATCAGTAACTGTATCTAATTATTCAATGTTACTGAATATAATAACATTTGAAATATTTTAAACTCTGAAGGAAACAACCAAGTGAGCTGGATTTTTCATGCTCATAATTTGAACATAGTACTAATATGTGAAAGTAAACCCATATTAAATATATTATTACTATTCTAGACTATTTGGTATATACTGTATTAGGCACCACAAGGCATTATCATACGTAATATATACAGCATTAACATTACAATAACTTTCCTTACTGACTGTTATCTGGGCTCATACACTTTCACATTGCCCAACCTATTGCAATTAAAATTGATTTTCATAATGTAAAAAGTGAGATCTGGTACCTCATGGTGCCTACTGTCTAGCATGTATGTTAGGCTTGTGATTTTATAGCTAGACCATATACACTTATCAATGTAGTGCTGCCTTCGCCCCCAATAGATACTAACCAAACACACTGGGCATATGTGCTGTTATTCCCATAGGGCAGTGATGGCGAACCTTGGCACCCCAAATGTTTTGGAACTACATTTCCCATGATACTCAACTACACTGCAGAGTACATGAGCATCATGGGAAATGTAGTTCCAAAACATCTGTGGTGCCAAGGTTCGCCATCACTGACATAGGGTGATGAAGCACACACCACCATGTTAATTAATACCAGCTTTTCATCCCAGGGTGGGTGATTTATGGAAACCATCCTGGTATTTTCCAAGCACTGAATTCTTATACATTGTTAATACCCAGAAGGTAGAACAACAGTTAAATGTATTTATATTGTTTCACTGATGCTGGTTAACTACTGATGCAAAGTAACATAAAAAGAAAAAAAAAAATCAGGATCCATATATTACTGGTAATTGCTACAATCTCTAATAAATGGATACCTCTAAATATCAGAAAAAAATGTATAAAAACTATTTAAAGATCCAGGGAATTCATAACAGTGTGTAGAGTATAGTAACATAAATACCTCCAATTTTTGTTCTACTTTATGGGCAACAAAATGTGCTTCCAATGCTTGAAAAACACCAGGATGGTTTCCATTAATCACTCATCGTGATGAACTCTACAGTATATTACTCAGTGCTGTCATGGGAATAATAACAGACTGAGGACAATAAACTTTACCAACCAAAAACACTATAAACAGAGTGAAAACACTAGGCCATTTGTAATTGCTCATTTAATTTACATTACTATGATGCTAGGAGTATACACTGCATAGCAACTAATTGGAACTGATATAAAGGAAAAATGGGTGGGTAGCGTTTCTTCATTGGATTACAATAGGACTCCTACCTGCAACTATTTACCACAATAGGGGACTTGCCAGAATAAACACTGGATTGGAGACCTTCCCTAGATATGAAGCAAAGTGGATTATAGCCTAATGCCGCGTACACACGATCGGAATTTCCGTCAGAAAAAACTTGAATGTTTTTTTTTCCGACAGAATTCCGGTCAAGGTTGCCTTACATACACACGGTCATACAAAAGTTTTCCGAACTTTCAACTGACCGTCAAGAACATGGTGACATACAACACTACGATGAGCCGAGAAAATGAAGTTCAATGCTTCTGAGCATGCGTCAAATTGTTTCCGAGCATGCGTGATTTTTTGCACGTCCGCATTGCATACAGACGAACGCATTTTCGGATAGGAACTTTTCCCGACCGAAAAATAGAGAACATGCTCTCAATCTTTTGCTGGCTGGAATTCCACCAGCAAAAGACCGATGGAGCATAGACATGGTCGCATTTTCCAACAAAAAGCTCTCATTGGAGTTTTGCTGGCAGCATTTCCGATCGTGTGTACGTGGCATTAGTGCAGCCAAATTGAAAAACACAAAAAACAGCACAAAAAACAAGCATACCTTACAGTCAGTATGATGCATTCCTTGTGCTGTTCCTTCTTCTTTTAGGTGAAATCCTTCTCTGTCCATGCACTATGCCCATCTCGTTGAGAGCCTGCAACAACCCCTTACCTCTATTAACCCCTGCTGCTGAAATCTTCTGGTGCAATGATAATAACTAATAATAATAATAACTAACAATGATAATAACAATGATAATAACTAATGTAATAATGTAATAACTAAGGGGTTATTACAGGCTCTCATTAAGAGAGTCCGACTGCTATTTCCATACATCTACTCCGTTAATAGAAGCTGTACTACAGTAATACTTTCAGTTTCGGTTCCTTCCTTTCATTGATTGTGTTTCATTCATGGAAGCTGTAGTACAGCTTCTATGATGGAGCAGATGTGTGGAAAGGGTGGGCTCAGTTGGGCTCTCTTGATGAGAGCCTGTGACAGCCCCTTTGTTCTATTAACTCTCATTGCACCAGAATATTATGGCAGTCAGGGTGGGAGGGGTATGGATGGTGGAGAATTTTGCCTTAAAGAAGAGGCTTCAGCACAAGGGACACATCCTACTGATTGTAAGTTATGTCCCTTGTGTCGATATTTTTTATTTTTATTTCAGATACTCTTAGGATTTAATGTTGCCAGGTAAATCATCACTTTGTTAGTCCATGCTATTGTTACTTTGTGGCTCTTTAACTGACTTTGTTTTAAAAGTTATACAGTGGATAACTTGTTGTATCAGAGAACTGTGTACATTGCTATGATGAGCACATGAATGTTTACATTGTGGCACCAACTAGCCCATTAACCATGTTGTTTTTACAGAAAAAAAGGAATTTGTTCTTCTCAGTCCCATACTAAGTTTTCTACTAATATTAAAGCTAAACTCCAGGCAGGTATTAAAAGTACAAATGACTGCAGCTTTGTAAGCAGTATTACATAATTAAATATATTTTTAAATACAAGCAGGGTTAGTACTTGTATCTGACTTGACATCAGCATCTTGCAGCCTATAGTACTGTACATTCTCTACACCAGACTATAAGGAGGGGGAGGAAGAAGAAGCACAAGGAGCCAATCAAGTGCACTGCAGTTTGCACTGTAGAGAGCATGCTGAAGGATAGAGCAGATTGGTAGAGAGATGAGCTAATCCATGTACTGTTTCTCCTTTCACTGTCCAGTCACAGTGTGGGGGTCCAGAGGGGACCTGTAAGTGAAGCTGAAATTTCAGCAGAGAAAGATCAGATCTCTTTTCCAGCTAGACATGGCCGTGGGGAAAAGTTGTGTAAATTTCAGGTGTTTATGGATAAATCATTTGGCAGTTAAAATAGCCCCTCTGTATATTTTTAATGTGTATTTAGCTGTTTACCTGGAGTTTAGCTTTCAGTTAGCTTACCTGTTTAAGCTTGGGAGGCAAAAGCTAAGCATTTGTTCACTCTGAAGCTTATAGGCCCAGTATAACTGAATCTCAAGAACTACGTTTTTTACATATCAGATCTAATGCTTGATTACTATTAGGGAGGAATTTAGTGTTTGGACCTTTGAACACTGAACCTTCAGGGCTTTCAGAGTGGATGCACTGTATTTTGTTTTTGGCTGTCAATGGTTGCTAAGGTTGCACTGGTTACCAACCACTGATGTCTCCTATTCCATTCACTTCCATGGGCCAGAATCCCCAGCCACATAAGCAAATGAGCAGGGAATATGGCTTTACATCATTGCTTAAATATGGCCATGTGGAAAACGTTTCTGAAAACGTAGGAGGTCTGACCTAGAGACCATTACTGGCAAAGACCGAAACAGATATAAGAGTTTAGATAGGAGAGTAATTTTAACTGCATGAATTTTACCCAACCACAAGTGATCTCACATAGCCCAACTACAGAGTGGTTGCTCCAAACGCCTAAAACAGGAGGGATAATTAAAGGGTTTGTAAACCCTCGCTTTTTTTAAAATAAAAATAACAAACATGCCTATATGGTTTTGCACAGAGCAGCCCTGATCCTCTTCTTCTGGGGTGCCCAGCCGGTGCTCCAAGCCTCTCCTTTTAATTAAGTGCCCCCACAGAAAGCTGCTTTCCATGGGGGCACAGCAGGACTCGGCCCCCCGCTCCCATGTCATAGCTTTTGATTGACAGCAGCGGAAGCCAATGGCTCCTGCTGCTGTCAATCTGTCCAATGAGGAGAGCGACAGTGGCTGGAGCCGCTGTGCTCATGCACATCGTTGGATCAGATTGGGCTCATGTAATTAAAAGGGGGGGGGGGTCTGGGGGGAGCTGCAGCACAGAAAGTTTTTCACCTTAATGCATTCTATGAAAAAAAACCTTGAGGCTTTACAACCCCTTTACCCACATATAATGTCAAATACGAAGGGGAGAGATTAACTCCTAAGTATGGAAGAGCTTTATTGTGCCATTGAAATGGGAAAGATTCCTGTAAATGTGAGAATAGTAATTCAGGGATATTATATGTTCACTCTGAGCCTAGAAATCCTACCAAAGTCATGCAGTCTCCAAAGAATATTCGGAAGTGAGGTAAGAGGGGGTGACAAAAAGTAACATATCATCTGCAAATAATGCACACTTATGCGTATGAGGATCGCACAGCACCCCCTTAATATTCGGGTCGTCTCGGATGGCTATACAGTTTAAATCGCAATAGCAAAAAGCAATTTGTGCCACGTCTAATTGTAATAGGGTCGGAATGATGTCCCATTAATGTAACCTTGGCTTGCGGATGAGAATAGAGTGTTCCCAGGATGTGTAAAAAGAGCGGCCAAAGCCCCAGGTCTCCAAGACTTGAAACGTACATTCAAGACACCGAGTCGAAGGCCTTCTGCAAGTCTATTGACAAAAGAAAGGCCTCCTGAGAGGGGCCCCAGCCCAACCGCAGGAGTTAAATGATTTCCACTGCTCTTCTAATCCGGTCTGGCCCCTGGTGATGAAGCCCACCCGATCCCTTGGAAATAAGAATTGATAGAGGAATACAGTCTATTGGCCAAAACTTTTGTGAATAGTTTAAGATCATTACCAATTAATGAAATAGGCGGATAGTTCTCAACCTCCCAAGGGTCCTTGTTAGGCTTTGGCACAACTGAAACATATGCCATATGGGAAGTGGGATTTAGGGGGCTTTGCCCCTGAGAGCATTAAAGTACCGCACCAAGTGAGGGACCAGAAAATCCTGAAATTTATGGTAATAGAGGCCCGGGAAACTATTAGGCCCGAAAGCAGAACATGGATTTAATAGCATCCAGAATTTCCCATGCTGTGAAGGGGGCCTCCATACGTGTCCTATGTGCAGTGGATATTTTGGGGAGCGAATTCCCTGCAGATATCGGGCACAGGATTGAGGGTCTTCTCCACCCGGAGCTTTTTACAGTATTTATTCTATATCCTCTTTAAGTAAACTTGTTTTATTTATTATGTGGGGTTCAGCTTCAAGTGAAGAGCTCACAGAGAGGTAATCCAACCCGCATGTAAGGTTATAGGGCTTTCTGACCATGTTTATTGGTCAGTGTGTACAGTAAACAAAAGGATTCCCACGCAGGGGTAAGAAACACAGTTCAGAAACAAAAGTCCATCAAAAACCTTTTCAAGCCTCCTGGCTAATAAATAGACTTCAATTGGTCTGCTCCAGTCCTGCAGACATTTCCCCTCACAGCCTGCTTGTCTCCTTTCTCAGCAGCCAAACTGATTAACCCAGGGAAGGCAAATATACTCCAGGTGGGGAGCAAGGTGTGGCCAGTGCTTAACCCCTTGCATCCTGATACAGACCTCCCACTGCCACCCATTTACCATATGAACCTGTAAATTCTATGTGGCAGATACACACCATTGACAACTGACAGGGGCTGCCTGCCACAATTATCATTTCATACAACAAAAAACATGGTAATAAGGCTTTTAACTATAATTATAAGTGAAGAAAGCATGTGCTGTTAAAGCACAAGAATTTAGTTAACTGGACAATCTATTTTACAACCTCAAAACAGCTGAAGAACCTAAAGGTGAATTACAAATTGGATGGCACTCTTTCACTTTGTTTTCTGCAATACCATTTTGCAAAGCTGTGACATTCTCTTCTACATGCTGCCAAAAAAAAGTGCCAGTTATAATTTATGGTATTTTTAGACTGTGAGACATACTTTTATTTATGTAACACTTACCCCCAAAGGAGCTGCTTGATGTGTTGAGTCCCCTGATCCTGTACCCACAACTTCCTGTGAGAATGTTTACTGCAGATATGTGTATATAGAAGCAAAAAAAAATAAAAGGTCTGCAGTCACCAGTGATATACCTCCATCCCTATATACATATACAAAAAAAGAAAGTCACCCTGGGACTTTAAATGAGGTGTTCACAGTTAACCACCGAATAACAAGAGTAATAGCAGTATACATGTTTATTAAAATGAATGTACATACATGGATAATATAGCATATTAGCTCAGCCAATGGATTTGCACATAATGAAGAGAATAAATAAAGCTGATACAAACATTATACAATGCAGTATATACAAATGCACGCATCAGAAAACCCAGTGCACGTTTCGCAAGATCATTGCTCACTCATCAGGGATGGATGCGGATGAGATGTATCTAAATAGACAAAAAGATGTGTCACAGTAGTAAATGTAAGAACAATGGCAGAATGGGCCATAGCAAAACAGCCCAACACTTACCAATGAACAAAACCCGAGTTTCCATCGCTGAACCCCCAAATGGACAGCAGCAGCCAGAGTATGGTACGGGAGCTGAGTGGGAGAAGACAGACACGGGTACCCCTGGGGGGGAGGGTGCCAGGCGGCAGACATGGCATAGGTGAAGGTGAATGGTCTTAATTGTCTCAGTATTTAACTTGATAGATATCAGCTGTAAACATAGATGCATATGTCTCAATGATTTGCCAAATTTACTAAGATGAACATCAAATTACATAATGTAAAAATATTTTTGTATGAGAACATGTGTACTCTAGCATAAGTATATATGTCAAGCCTTACTAAATAAGCAGAGTAGACAAAAGTTGTACAATTATTTATATAGAAACATATGTGGACTAACCTGATCCAATAATGGAGCAGACATAGAGACCATGGGTAAGAAAGTAAATCTTGAAAAAATGTGTTTGTCTGGGAAAGAAAAGAGGAAAAGGTTGTGTGAAAAGCAGTGTTATAAATGAAACAAAAAAGTGCAGAGAATACAGATGAAGCACCAGGTGATGTCTGCCACCTGGCACCCTCCACCCCTGGGGGTACCCGTGTTCGTCTTCTCCCCTCAGCTCCCGTGCCATACTCTGGCTGCTGCCGTCCATTTGAGGGTTCAGCGATGGAAACTCTGGTTTCGTTCATTGGTAAGTATTGGGCCATTTTGCTCTAGCCCGTTCTGCCATTGTTCTTACATTTACCACTGTGACACATCTTTTTGTCTATTTAGATACATCTCATCTGCATCCACCCCTGATGAGTGAGCAATGAGCTCACGAAACACACATTGGGTTTTCTGATGTGTGCGTTTGTATATACTGCATTGTATAACGTTTGTATCAACTTTATTTATTCTCTTCATTAATTTTAATAAACATTTATACTGCTATTACTCTTGTTACTCAGTGGCTAACTGTGACCACCTCATTTAAAGTCCCAGGGTGACTTTCTTTTTTTGGATATATGTATATACACCTCAATGGCTCAAGGTGCATAACTACCAGGAATGAAACAACAACTCGTTAAGTAATAGCAATAAAAAGTATATTGCAACAGTGTTAACAAAGTAGAAATATATGGTAACAGATAAACAGTAAGAGAATTATGCTGCAATGGTTAACCACTTCCCGCCCGGTCAATAGCATATTGACGTCCGGGAAGTGATTGCGTTATCCTGACTGGGCATCATATGACATCCAGCAGGATAACATGCTGGCGCACGCCCGCGGGGGCACACAGCGCAGCGATCGGGGACGGCGTGTGTCCCTCGGACACAGCGCTTCCCCGATCACAGTAAACAGCCAATGAATTTGGCTATTTACCACGTGATCGGCTGTGTCAGTCACAGCCGATCACCTGTCACAACAAACTCGCATGCAGAGCAGGGATCGAGGAAGGCGAGTGTGCCTTGGACACAGCGCTTCCCCGATCAGGCTAAACAGCCAATAAAATCGGCTGTTTACCACGTGACCGGCTGTGTCCAATCACAGCCAGTCACAAATGTAAACATTGAGTAGCCATTACCATCTGATCCCTGCTCTCTCCTCACACACCGATCGTGTGAGGAGAGAGCAGGGATCAGTGAGTGAAATCAGTGTCTGTCTGACATTTTATTGTATTGTACTGTGCACAACACGGCCCCCCAATAAAGAGGACCTGTCACACAGCCCAGCCAATCAGCCCATCTGTCAATCAGCCCATCTGTCAACCAGCCCATCTGTCAATCAGCTCATATGTCAATCAGCCCATCTGTCACAGGCTCACCGCCATCGGTACCACCACACAGGCTACCAGTACCGCCATTGGTAGTCCGCGGAGGAAACTGTCCCTACCAAAAGAATTAGATCAGGACCAAGATCAGGAGATCTGTCCACCACCAGCAGCGCCAGACCCCAGGAAGAGGAGCCCAGTACAAGTACTGGAATTACACGCCCAACCCGAAAAACCCAGCCCCAGTCCTACCTTCCCGATGCCCTGGCAAACCCCTTATGGTTGCCTGCCAACTCAGGATCCGTTATCATCCCCCCTTTCACCGCACAGTCAGGTGTGTAGCCCAACACTACAAATTTTTCTCAATTCGATTATTTTTCTTTATTTTTCCCACAAGATTTTCTGCAGAATATGGTGGATCAAACTAAATTGTATGCATCCCAGTTTATTGCTGCCAACCCCAATTCTTCCTACGCCCGCATGTTCCAGTGGCGATGTGTTACACTGGATGAATTTAAATTGTTTTTGGGCCTTACTTTCAATATGGGGCTTACAAAAAAGAACGAAGTCCATGCATATTGGTCCACCAACCCCATCCAACACATGCCCATATATTCCGCTGTCATGTCCAGGAGAAGATATGACATGATTATGCGTTTTCTCCACTTCAATGATAATTCACAGTGCCCTCCTCAAGATCATCCCAACCATGACAAATTGTACAAGATACGCCCCCTAATCAAATCCTTATCCCAGCGATTTAGAGAAGTTTTCATCCCAGACCAAAAAATTTGTGTAGACGAGTCCCTCATACATTTCACTGCCGACTGCACTTCAAGCAGTATATACCAAACAAGAGAGCCAGATATGGGCTGAAATTAAATAAATTATGTGATTGAGCCACTTCACATTCCGGATCTACGAAGGCAAAGACTCCCAGCTCCAGCCCCGTGACTGCCATACATATATTGGAACCAGTGGGAAAATTGTCTGGGAGTTGGCATACCCCTTGTTTGAAAAAGGATACCATTTATATGTCGACAACTATTATACCAGCCTGCCCCTTTTTCATCATCTTTACAGTAAAAAAACCCCGGCCTGTGGTACCTTAAAAAAAAAAAGTAAGGGATTCCCACAAAATCTGTTGACAAAAAAATTGCAAAACAGAGAATCGGCATTCATGAGGGATGAGGAGGTGTTGGCCATAAAGTGGAGGGACAAGAAAGATGTCCACATCCTCTCTACCATCCACAATGACACTGTGGTGGAGATCCAAAGAAGACATGGCCCCATTGTAAAGCCCAAATGTGTCCACGACTACAATATGTATATGGGGGGGGTGGTGGATTTAAACGATCAGATGCTACAGCCCTATTTATCAACCAGAAAGTCCCGTTACTAGTACAAGAAAGTTGCATTTCACCTGTTTCACATGGCCCTTTTTAATTAGTTTGCCTGCTACCAAAAAGAAACTCAAAACCAACAAATCACCTACCTGAAGTATATTGAAGATATTGTCACTGCCCTCATTTACCAACAAGGTCCCGCCCCAGAAGTGAGTCGACTTCACGAGCAACACTTTCCCTATAGCATTCCCCCCACAGAATCTGGAAGACGACACCAAAAGAAATGCCGTGTATGCAGCAGAGGATGAGTAAGAAGAGATTTCAGCTATTATTGTCCCCAATGTCCCTCCCAAACTGGCCTGTGCATCAGAGATAGCTTCAAAAATTAACATACATCCATCAAATATTAGTCCCCTTTATTATTACCAGACTGCCATTTCCCATTGGCCTGCTACCATGTTAATTAACTGACCCTGGCCTCTTTACCGACGATGTCTTTGCTTGCCGATTTAAACTACGTTTCTGACTTCCACGTGCACCAACCTCAGCCTGGTTACCGACGATGCCTCTGCCTGCTGATTTAAACACGTTTCTGACTTCCACGTGCACCGACCTTGGCCTATTAATCGACCATGTTTTTGCCTGCCACTTGGACTGATCTTTTGGCCATCTACTTTAGTACACAGGGGTCTCACATATGTGAGGGGCTTCAGAATAGCGTTCTGAGTACAGAAAACCAGTTTTTTCATTTTCTGTGCTCCAAGAACAGGGTCTGGTTGCACTGAGGCTTCAAAGCGATTTGGGTGGAAGAAACCTCTACCCCTGTCCCCCTGGCCCTAAGCTTGATGGTCCTTCCTGCTGCCTGGACCAATACTTTGGCTGTGCTGACCATATTGCTGCCTGTACTGACTCATGACATTATGGACCATGTTTCTTCCTGCTGTTTGGACCAATACTTTGGCTGTGTTGACCATATATCTGCCTGCTGCCTCTACTGACTTTGGACAGTATTTCTGCCGGGACACCTCTGCCTGCTCCCTGGACCTGTGCTTTGGCTGTGCTTTGGCTGTGCTCTGGCTGTGCTGACAGTATCTCTGCCTGTACGAACTATGGACATTATTCCTGTCTGCTGCCTGGATGATTGATTTTGCTGTCGCTGACCTCATTCCTGCCTGCTGCCTGGACCGATGCTCTCCTCTGTGGACCACTGCACTTCGAAAACCACAGGAAATCTTTTGTTATTTTGTATGTACCTGCTATGTGTTAGAAATATGAAGGGCCTTCAAAAATGTGATCGGTAGTCAGAAAATGATATGCGTAATTAATGCTGCTAGAATGCCTGGAGGTGCTACTTGGATTTTGGGCCTCTGTATGTGGCCAGGCAGTGTAAAAGTCTCACATGTGGTATCGCCATAATAAGGAGGATTAGAGGAATACATTTTGGGGTGTCATTTTTGCTATGTACATGCTATGTGTTAGAAATATCTTTTAAATGGACAACTTTGTGTAAAAAAAAATGCATTTTCATTTTTTTTTCCACTTTTTCTAAAACCTGGAAAAAAATGAACCGTTCAAAAGACTCATTATGCCTCACAGATTATACGTTGGGGTGTGTGCTTTCCAAAATGGGGTAATTTTGTGAATAATTCCATTATTCTGGTGCTCCAGGGCCTTCAAAAATGTAATAGGTGGTTGAGAAAGGATATGTGCAATTTATGCTTGTAAAACGCATGAAAGTACTACTTCAATGTTGGGCCTTTGTATGTGGCCAGGCAGTGTAAAAGTCTCACCCATGTGGTATCGCCATACTCAGGAGGAGTAGAGGAATGCATTTTGGGGTGTCATTTTTGCTACGTACATGCTATGTGTTAGAAATATCTTATAAATGGACAACTTTGTGTAAAAAAAATGCATTTTCATTTTTTTTCCACTTTTTTCAAAACCTTCTGGAAAAAAATGAACCATTCAAAAGACTCATTATGTCTCACAGATTATATGTTGGGGTATGTTCTTTCCAAAATGGGTTCATTTGTGGATAATTCGATTGTTCTGGTGCTCCAGGGCCTTCAAAAATGTAATAGGTGATTGAGAAAGGATATGTGCAATTTATGCTTCTAAAACGCATGGAAGTACTACTTCAATGTTGGGCGTTTGTATGTGGCCAGGCAGTGTAATTGTCTCACACATGTGGTATCACCATACTCAGGAGGAGAAGCAGTATGTATTTTGTGTTATCATATTTGCTATGTACATGCTATGCGTTATAAATATCTTATAAAGGGACAACTTTGTGTAAAAAAAATGCATTTTCATTTTTTTTCCACATTTTCCAAAAACTTCTGGAAAAAAATTAACCATTCAAAAGACTCATTATGCCTCATAGATTATACGTTGGGGTGTTTTCTTTTCATAATGGGGTCATTTTGTGGTCAATTCCATTGTCATGGTGCTCCAGGGCCTTAAAAAATGTAATAGGTGTTTGAGAAATGAGATGTGCAATTTATACTTGTAGAACGCCTGAAAGAGCTACTTCAATGTTGGGCCTTTGTATGTGGCCAGGCAGTGTAAAAGTCTCACACATGTGGTATCACCATACTCAGGAGGAGTAGAGGAATGCATTTTGGGGTGTCATTTTTGCTACGTACATGCTATGTGTAGAAATATCTTATAAATGGACAACTTTGTGTAAAAAAAAATGCATTTTCATTTTTTTTCCACTTTTTTCAAAACCTTCTGGAAAAAAATGAACCGTTCAAAAGACTCATTATGCCTCACAGATTATATGTTGTGGTGTGTGATTTCCAAAATGGGTTCATTTTGTGGATAATTCGATTGCTCTGGTGCTCCAGGGCCTTCAAAAATGTAATAGATGATTGAGAAAGGATATGTGCAATTTATGCCTGTAAAACGCATGGAAGTACTACTTCAATGTTGGGCGTTTGTATGTGGCCAGGCTGTGTAATTGTCTCACACATGTGGTATCGCCATACTCAGGAGGAGTAGCAGAATGTATTTTGTGGTGTCATATTTGCTATGTACATGCTATGCGTTATAAATATCTTATAAAGGGACAACTTTGTGTAAAAAAAATGCATTTTCATTTTTTTTCCACATTTTCCAAAAACTTCTGGAAAAAAATTAAACATTCAAAAGACTCATTATGCCTCATAGATTATACGTTGGGGTGTTTTCTTTTCAAAATGGGGTCATTTTGTGGTCAATTCCATTGTCATGGTGCTCCAGGGCCTTAAAAAATGTAATAGGTGTTTGAGAAATGAGATGTGCAATTTATACTTGTAGAACGCCTGAAAGAGCTACTTCAATGTTGGGCCTTTGTATGTGGCCAGGCAGTGTAAAAGTCTCACACATGTGGTATCACCATACTCAGGAGGAGTAGAGGAATGCATTTTGGGGTGTCATTTTTGCTACGTACATGCTATGTGTAGAAATATCTTATAAATGGACAACTTTGTGTAAAAAAAAATGCATTTTCATTTTTTTTCCACTTTTTTCAAAACCTTCTGGAAAAAAATGAACCGTTCAAAAGACTCATTATGCCTCACAGATTATATGTTGTGGTATGTGATTTCCAAAATGGGTTCATTTTGTGGATAATTCGATTGTTCTGGTGCTCCAGGGCCTTCAAAAATGTAATAGATGATTGAGAAAGGATATGTGCAATTTATGCTTGTAAAACGCATGGAAGTACTACTTCAATGTTGGGCGTTTGTATGTGGCCAGGCAGTGTAATTGTCTCACACATGTGGTATCGCCATACTCAGGACGAGTAGCAGAATGTATTTTGTGGTGTCATATTTGCTATGTACATGCTATGCGTTATAAATATCTTATAAAGGGACAACTTTGTGTAAAAAAAAATGCATTTTCTTTTTTTTCCACATTTTCCAAAAACTTCTGGAAAAAAATTAAACATTCAAAAGACTCATTATGCCTCATAGATTACACGTTGGGGTGTTTTCTTTTCAAAATGGGGTCATTTGGTGGTCAATTCCATTGTCATGGTGCTCCAGGGCCTTCAAAAATGTAATAGGTGTTTGAGAAATGAGATGTGCAATTTATACTTGTAGAACGCCTGAAAGTGCTACTTCAATGTTGGGCCTTTGTATGTGGCCAGGCAGTGTAAAAGTCTCACACATGTGGTATCGCCATACTCAGGAGGAGTAGAGGAATGCATTTTGGGGTTTCATTTTTGCTAGGTACATGCTATGTGTAGAAATATCTTATAAATGGACAACTTTGTGTAAAAAAATGCATTTTCATTTTTTTTCCACTGTTCTCAAAACCTTCTGGAAAAAAATGAACCGTTCAAAAGACTCAATATGCCTCACAGATTATATGCTGGGGTGTGTGATTTCCAAAATGGGGTCATTTTGTGGATAATTCCATTGTTCTGGTGCTCCAGGGCCTTCAAAAATGTAATAGGTGGTTGAGAAAGGATATGTGCAATTTATGCTTGTAAAATGCATGAAAGTACTACTTCAATGTTGGGCGTTTGTATGTGGCCAGGCTGTGTAAAAGTCTCACACATGTGGTATCGCCATCTTCAGAAGGAGTAGAGGAATGCATTTTGGGGTGTAATTTTTGCTATGTACATGCTATGTGTTAGAAATATCTTATAAATGGACAACTTTGTGTAAAAAAAAATGCATTTTCATTTTTTTTCCACTTTTTTCAAAACCTTCTGGAAAAAAATAAATCATTCAAAAGACTCATTATGCCTCACAGATTATATGTTGTGGTGTGATTTCCAAAATGGGTTCATTTTGTGGATAATTCGATTGTTCTGGTGCTCCAGGGCCTTCAAAAATGTAATAGATGATTGAGAAAGGATATGTGCAATTTATGCTTGTAAAACGCATGGAAGTGCTACTTCAATGTTGGGCGTTTGTATGTGGCCAGGCAGTGTAATTGTCTCACACATGTGGTATCGCCATACTCAGGAGGAGTAGCAGAATGTATTTTGTGGTGTCATATTTGCTATGTACATGCTATGCGTTATAAATATCTTATATAGGGACAACTTTGTGTAAAAAAAATGCATTTTCATTTTTTTTCCACATTTTCCAAAAACTTCTGGAAAATAATTAACCATTCAAAAGACTCATTATGCCTCATAGATTATATGTTGGGGTGTTTTCTTTTCAAAATGGGGTCATTTGGTGGTCAATTCCATTGTCATGGTGCTCCAGGGCCTTCAAAAATGTAATAGGTGTTTGAGAAATGAGATGTGCAATTTATACTTGTAGAACGCCTGAAAGTGCTACTTCAATGTTGGGCCTTTGTATGTGACCAGGCAGTGTATAAGTCTCACACATGTGGTATCACCATACTCAGGAGGAGTAGAGGAATGCATTTTGGGGTTTCATTTTTGCTAGGTACATGCTATGTGTAGAAATATCTTATAAATGGACAACTTTGTGTAAAAAAATGCATTTTCATTTTTTTTCCACTTTTCTCAAAACCTTCTGGAAAAAAATGAACCGTTCAAAAGACTCAATATGCCTCACAGATTATACGGTGGGGTGTGTGCTTTCCAAAATGGGTTCATTTTGTGGATAAATCGATTGTTCTGGTGCTCCAGGACCTTCAAAAATGTAATAGATGATTGAGAAAGGATATGTGCAATTTATGCTTGTAAAATGCATGAAAGTGCTACTTCAATGTTGGGCCTTTGTATGTGGCCAGGCTGTGTAAAAGTCTCACACATGTGGTATTGCCATACTCAGAAGGAGTAGAGGAATGCATTTTGGGGTGTCATTTTTACTATGTACATGCTATGTGTAGAAATATCTTATAAATGGACAACTTTGTGTAAAAAAAAATGCATTTTCATTTTTTTTCCACTTTTTTCAAAACCTTCTGGAAAAAAATAAATCATTCAAAAGACTCATTATGCCTCACAGATTATATGTTGTGGTGTGATTTCCAAAATGGGTTCATTTTGTGGATAATTCGATTGTTCTGGTGCTCCAGGGCCTTCAAAAATGTAATAGATGATTGAGAAAGGATATGTGCAATTTATGCTTGTAAAACGCATGGAAGTGCTACTTCAATGTTGGGCGTTTGTATGTGGCCAGGCAGTGTAATTGTCTCACACATGTGGTATCGCCATACTCAGGAGGAGTAGCAGAATGTATTTTGTGGTGTCATATTTGCTATGTACATGCTATGCGTTATAAATATCTTATATAGGGACAACTTTGTGTAAAAAAAATGCATTTTCATTTTTTTTCCACATTTTCCAAAAACTTCTGGAAAATAATTAACCATTCAAAAGACTCATTATGCCTCATAGATTATATGTTGGGGTGTTTTCTTTTCAAAATGGGGTCATTTGGTGGTCAATTCCATTGTCATGGTGCTCCAGGGCCTTCAAAAATGTAATAGGTGTTTGAGAAATGAGATGTGCAATTTATACTTGTAGAACGCCTGAAAGTGCTACTTCAATGTTGGGCCTTTGTATGTGACCAGGCAGTGTATAAGTCTCACACATGTGGTATCACCATACTCAGGAGGAGTAGAGGAATGCATTTTGGGGTTTCATTTTTGCTAGGTACATGCTATGTGTAGAAATATCTTATAAATGGACAACTTTGTGTAAAAAAATGCATTTTCATTTTTTTTCCACTTTTCTCAAAACCTTCTGGAAAAAAATGAACCGTTCAAAAGACTCAATATGCCTCACAGATTATACGGTGGGGTGTGTGCTTTCCAAAATGGGTTCATTTTGTGGATAAATCGATTGTTCTGGTGCTCCAGGACCTTCAAAAATGTAATAGATGATTGAGAAAGGATATGTGCAATTTATGCTTGTAAAATGCATGAAAGTGCTACTTCAATGTTGGGCCTTTGTATGTGGCCAGGCTGTGTAAAAGTCTCACACATGTGGTATTGCCATACTCAGAAGGAGTAGAGGAATGCATTTTGGGGTGTCATTTTTACTATGTACATGCTATGTGTAGAAATATCTTATAAATGGACAACTTTGTGTAAAAAAATGTATTTTACTTTTTTCCACATTTTCCAAAATTTGTGGAAAAAAATGAAACATTCAAAAGACTCATTATGTCTCCTAGATTATACGTTGGGGTGTGTACTTTCCAAAATGGGGTCATTTTGTCGATAATTCAATTGTTCTGGTGCTCCAGGGCATTCAAAAATGTAATAGGTGGTTGAGAAAGGATATGTGCAATTTATGCTTGTAAAACGCATGAAAGTACTACTTTAATGTGGGGCGTTTGTATGTGGCCAGGCAGTGTAAAAGTCTCACACATGTGGTATCGCCATACTCAGGAGGAGTAGCAGAATGTATTTTGTGGTGTCATTTTTGCTATGTACATGCTATGCATTATAAATATCTTATAAAGGGACAACTTTGTGTTAAAAAAAATGCATTTTCATTTTTTTTCCACATTTTCCAAAAATTTCTGGAAAAAAATTAACCATTCAAAAGAATCAGTATGCCTCATAGATTATACGTTGGGGTGTTTTCTTTTCAAAATGGGGTCATTTTGTGGACAATTCCATTGTCCTGGTGCTCCAGGGCCTTCAAAAATGTAATAGGTGTTTGAGAAATGAGATGTGCAATTTATACTTGTAGAACGCCTGAAAGTGCTACTTCAATGTTGGGCCTTTGTATGTGGCCAGGCAGTGTAAAAGTCTCACACATGTGGTATTGCCATACTCAGGAGGAGTAGAGCAATGCATTTTGGGGTGTCATTTTTGCTAGGTACATGCGATGTGTAGAAATATCTTATAAATGGACAACTTTGTGTAAAAAAAAAAATGCATTTTCATTTTTTTTCCACTTTTTTCAAAACCTTCTGGAAAAAAATGAACCGTATAAAAGACTCAATATGCCTCACAGATTATATGTTGGGGTGTGTGATTTCCAAAATGGGGTCATTTTGTGGATAATTCCATTGTTCTGGTGCTCCAGGGCCTTCAAAAATGTAATAGGTGGTTGAGAACATAATATGTGCAATTTATGCTTGTAAAATGCATGAAAGTACTACTTCAATGTTGGGCGTTTGTATGTGGCCACACTGTGTAAAAGTCTCACACATGTGGTATCGTCATACTCAGAAGGAGTAGAGGAATGCATTTTGGGGTGTAATTTTTGCTATGTACATGCTATGTGTTAGAAATATCTTATAAATGGACAACTTTGTGTAAAAAAAAATGCATTTTACTTTTTTTTGCACATTTTCCAAAAACTTGTGGAAAAAAATGAAACATTCAAAAGACTCATTATGTCTCATAGATTATACGTTGGGGTGTGTGCTTTCCAAAATTGGGTCATTTTGTGAATAATTGAATTGTTCTGGTGCTCCAGAGCCTTCAAAAATGTAATAGGTGGTTGAGAAAGGATATGTGCAATTTATGCTTGTAAAACGCATGAAAGTACTACTTCAATGTTGGGCGTTTGTATGTGGCCAGGCAGTGTAAAAGTCTCACACATGTGGTATCGCCATACTCAGGAGGAGTAGCAGAATGTATTTTGTGGTGTCATTTTTGCTATGTACATGCTATGCGTTATAAATATCTTATAAAGGGACAACTTTGTGTAAAAAAAATGCATTTTCATTTTTTTTCCACATTTTCCAAAAACTTCTGGAAAAAAATTAACCATTCAAAAGACTCATTATGCCTCATAGATTATACGTTGGAGTGTTTTCGTTTCAAAATGGGGTCATTTTGTGGCAATTCCATTGTCCTGGTGCTCCAGGGCCTTAAAAAATGTAATAGGTGTTTGAGAAATGAGATGTGCAATTTATACTTGTAGAACGCCTGAAAGTGCTACTTCAATGTTGGGCCTTTGTATGTGGCCAGGCAGTGTAAAAGTCTCACACATGTGGTATCGCCATACTCAGGAGGAGTAGAGGAATGCATTTTGGGGTGTCATTTTTGCTATGTACATGCTATGTGTTAGAAATATCTTATAAATAGACAACTTTGTGTAAAAAAAATGCATTTTCATTTTTTTACCACTTTTTCCAAAACCTTCTAAAAAAAAATGAACCATTCAAAAGACTCATTATGCCTCACAGATTATACAGTGGGGTGTGTGATTTCCAAAATGGGGTCATTTTGTGGATAATTCAATTGTTCTGGTGCTCCAGGGCCTTCAAAAATGTAATAGGTGGTTGAGAAAGGATATGTGCAATTTATGCTTGTAAAACGCATGGAAGTGCTACTTCAATGTTGGGCCTTTGTATGTTGCCAGGCAGTGTAAAAGTCTCACACATGTGGTATCACCATACTCAGGAGGAGTAGCAGAATGTATTTTGTGGTGTCATATTTGCTATGTACATGCTATGCGTTATAAATATCTTATAAAGGGACAACTTTGTGTAAAAAAAATGCATTTTCATTTTTTTTCCACATTTTCCAAAAACTTCTGGAGAAAAATTAATCATTCAAAAGACTCATTATGCCTCATAGATTATACGTTGGGGTGTTTTCTTTTCAAAATGGGGTCATTTTGTGGTCAATTCCATTGTCATGGTGCTCCAGGGATTTCAAAAATGTAATAGGTGTTTGAGAAATGAGATGTGCAATTTATACTTGTAGAACGCCTGAAAGTGCTACTTCAATGTTGGGCGTTTGTATGTGGCCAGGCAGTGTAAAAGTCTCACACATGTGGTATCGCCATACTCAGGAGGAGTAGAGGAATGCATTTTGGGGTTTCATTTTTGCTAGGTACATGCTATGTGTAGAAATATCTTATAAATGGACAACTTTGTGTAAAAAAATTCATTTTCATTTTTTTTCCACTTTTTGCAAAACCTTCTGGAAAAAAATGAACCTTTCAAAAGACTCATTATGTCTCACAGATTATATGTTAGGGTGTGTTCTTTCCAAAATGGGTTCATTTTGTGGATAATTCGATTGTTCTGGTGCTCCAGGGCCTTCAAAAATGTAATAGGTGATTGAGAAAGGATATGTGCAATTTATGCTTCTAAAACGCATGGAAGTACTACTTCAATGTTGGGCGTTTGTATGTGGTCAGGCAGTGTAATTGTCTCACACATGTGGTATCGCCATACTCAGGAGGAGTAGCAGAATGTATTTTGTGGTGTTATATTTGCTATGTACATGCTATGCATTATAAATCTCTTATAAAGGGACAACTTTGTGTAAAAAAAATGCATTTTCATTTTTTTTCCACATTTTCCAAAAACTTCTGGAAAAAAATTAACCATTCAAAAGACTCATTATGCCTCATAGATTATACGTTCGAGTGTTTTCTTTTCAAAATGGGGTCATTTGGTGGTCAATTCCACTGTCATGGTGCTCCAGGGCCTTCAAAAATGTAATAGGTGTTTGAGAAATGAGATGTGCAATTTATACTTGTAGAACGCCTGAAAGTGCTACTTCAATGTTGGGCCTTTGTATGTGGCCAGGCAGTGTAAAAGTCTCACACATGTGGTATCGCCATACTCAGGAGGAGTAGAGGAATGCATTTTGGGGTTTCATTTTTGCTAGGTACATGCTATGTGTAGAAATATCTTATAAATGGACAACTTTGTGTAAAAAAATGCATTTTCATTTTTTTTCCACTTTTTTCAAAACCTTCTGGAAAAAAATGAACCGTTCAAAAGACTTATTATGCCTCACAGATTATACGGTGGGGTGTGTGCTTTCCAAAATGGGTTCATTTTGTGGATAAATCGATTGTTCTGGTGCTCCAGGACCTTCAAAAATGTAATAGGTGATTGAGAAAGGATATGTGCAATTTATGCTTGTAAAATGCATGAAAGTGCTACTTCAATGTTGGGCCTTTGTATGTGGCCAGGCTGTGTAAAAATCTCACACATGTGGTATTGCCATACTCAGAAGGAGTAGAGGAATGCATTTTGGGGTGTCATTTTTACTATGTACATGCTATGTGTTAGAAATATCTTATAAATGGACAACTTTGTGTAAAAAAAATGCATTTTACTTTTTTCCACATTTTCCAAAATTTGTGGAAAAAATTAACCATTCAAAAGACTCATTATGCCTCATAGATTATACGTTAGAGTGTTTTCTTTTCAAAATGGGGTCATTTTGTTGACAATTCCATTGTCCTGGTGCTCCAGGGCCTTAAAAAATGTAATAGGTGTTTGAGAAATGAGATGTGCAATTTATACTTGTAGAACGCCTGAAAGTGCTACTTCAATATTGTTCCTTTGTATGTGGCCAGGCAGTGTAAAAGTCTCACACATGTGGTATCGCCATACTCAGGAGGAGTAGAGGAATGCATTTTGGGGTGTCATTTTTGCTAGGTACATGCTATGTGTTAGAAATATCTTATAAATAGACAACTTTGTGTAAAAAAAATGCATTTTCATTTTTTTAACCACTTTTTCCAAAACCTTCTAAAAAAAAATGAACCATTCAAAAGACTCATTATGCCTCACAGATTATACGGTGGGGTGTGTGATTTCCAAAATGGGGTCATTTTGTGGATAATTCCATTGTTCTGGTGCTCCAGGGCCTTCAAAAATGTAATAGGTGCTTGAGAAAGGATATGTGCAATTTATGCTTGTAAAACGCATGGAAGTGCTACTTCAATGTTGGGCATTTGTATGTGGCCAGGCAGTGTTAAAGTCTCACACATGTGGTATCACCATACTCAGGAGGAGTAGCAGAATGTATTTTGTGGTGTCATATTTGCTATGTACATGCTATGCCTTATAAATATCTTATAAAGGGACAATTTTGTGTAAAAAAAAATGCATTTTCATTTTTTTTCCACATTTTCCAAAAACTTCTGGAAAAAAATTAATCATTCAAAAGACTCATTTTGCCTCATAGATTATACGTTGGGGTGTTTTCTTTTCAAAATGGGGTCATTTGGTGGTCAATTCCATTGTCATGGTGCTCCAGGGCCTTCAAAAATGTAATAGGTGTTTGAGAAATGAGATGTGCAATTTATACTTGTAGAACGCCTGAAAGTGCTACTTCAATGTTGGGCCTTTGTATGTGGCCAGGCAGTGTAAAAGTCTCACACATGTGATATCACCATACTCAGGAGGAGTAGAGGAATGCATTTTGGGGTTTCATTTTTGCTAGGTACATGCTATGTGTAGAAATATCTTATAAATGGACAACTTTGTGTAAAAAAATGCATTTTCATTTTTTTTCCACTTTTCTCAAAACCTTCTGGAAAAAAATGAACCGTTCAAAAGACTCATTATGCCTCACAGATTATACGGTGGGGTGTGTGCTTTCAAAAATGGGTTCATTTTGTGGATAAATCGATTGTTCTGGTGCTCCAGGACCTTCAAAAATGTAATAGGTGATTGAGAAAGGATATGTGCAATTTATGCTTGTAAAATGCATGAAAGTACTACTTCAATGTTGGGCGTTTGTATGTGGCCAGGCTGTGTAAAAGTCTCACACATGTGGTATCGCCATACTCAGAAGGAGTAGAGGAATGCATTTTGGGGTGTATTTTTTGCTATGTACATGCTATGTGTTAGAAATATCTTATAAATGGACAACTTTGTGTAAAAAAAAATGCATTTTACTTTTTTTTGCACATTTTCCAAAAACTTGTGGAAAAAAATTAAACATTCAAAAGACTCAATATGCCTCACAGATTATATGTTGGGGTGTGTGATTTCCAAAATGGGGTCATTTTGTGGATAATTCAATTGTTCTGGTGCTCCAGGGCCTTCAAAAATGTAATAGGTGGTTGAGAAAGGATATGTGCAATTTATGCTTGTAAAACGCATGAAAGTACTATTTCAATGTTGGGCGTTTGTATGTGGCCAGGCAGTGTAAAAGTCTCACACATGTGGTATCGCCATACTCAGGAGGAGTAGCAGAATGTATTTTGTGGTGTCATTTTTGCTATGTACATGCTATGCGTTATAAATATCTTATAAAGGGAAAACTTTATGTAAAAAAAATGCATTTTCATTTTTTTTCCACAATTTCCAAAAACTTCTGGAAAAAAATTAACCATTCAAAAGACTCATTATGCCTCATAGATTATACGTTGGAGTGTTTTCTTTTCAAAATGGGGTCATTTTGTTGACAATTCCATTGTCCTGGTGCTCCAGGGCCTTAAAAAATGTAATAGGTGTTTAAGAAATGAGATGTGCAATTTATACTTGTAGAACGCCTGAAAGTGCTACTTCAATGTTGGGCCTTTGTATGTGGCCAGGCAGTGTAAAAGTCTCACACATGTGGTATCGCCATACTCAGGAGGAGTAGAGGAATGCATTTTGGGGTGTCATTTTTGCTATGTACATGCTATGTGTTAGAAATATCTTATAAATAGACAACTTTGTGTAAAAAAAATGCATTTTCATTTTTTTAACCACTTTTTCCAAAACCTTCTAAAAAAAATGAACCTTTCAAAAGACTCATTATGCCTCACAGATTATATGGTGGGGTGTGTGATTTCCAAAATGGGGTCATTTTGTGGATAATTCCATTGTTCTGGTGCTCCAGGGCCTTCAAAAATGTAATAGGTGCTTGAGAAAGGATATGTGCAATTTATGCTTGTAAAACGCATGGAAGTGCTACTTCAATGTTGGGCCTTTGTATGTGGCCAGGCAGTGTTAAAGTCTCACACATGTGGTATCACCATACTCAGGAGGAGTAGCAGAATGTATTTTGTGGTGTCATATTTGCTATGTACATGCTATGCCTTATAAATATCTTATAAAGGGACAACTTTGTGTAAAAAAAAAATGCATTTTCATTTTTTTTCCACATTTTCCAAAAACTTCTGGAAAAAAATTAATCATTAAAAAGACTCACTATGCCTCATAGATTATATGTTGGGGTGTTTTCTTTTCAAAATGGGGTCATTTTGTGGTCAATTCCATTGTCATGGTGCTCCAGGGATTTCAAAAATGTAATAGGTGTTTGAGAAATGAGATGTGCAATTTATACTTGTAGAACGCCTGAAAGTGCAACTTCAAAGTTGGGCCTTTGTATGTGGCCAGGCAGTGTAAAAGTCTCACACATGTGGTATCGCCATACTCAGGAGGAGTAGAGGAATGCATTTTGGGGTTTCATTTTTGCTAAGTACATGCTATGTGTAGAAATATCTTATAAATGGACAACTTTGTGTAAAAAAATTCATTTTCATTTTTTTTCCACTTTTTTCAAAACCTTCTGGAAAAAAATTAATCGTTCAAAAGACTCATTATGTCTCACAGATTATATGTTAGGGTGTGTTCTTTCCAAAATGGGTTCATTTTGTGGATAATTCGATTGTTCTGGTGCTCCAGGGCCTTCAAAAATGTAATAGGTGATTGAGAAAGAATATGTGCAATTTATGCTTCTAAAACGCATGGAAGTACTACTTCAATGTTGGGCGTTTGTATGTGGCCAGGCAGTGTAATTGTCTCACACATGTGGTATCGCCATACTCAGGAGGAGTAGCAGTATGTATTTTGTGGTGTCATATTTGCTATGTACATGCTATGCGTTATAAATATCTTATAAAGGGACAACTTTGTGTAAAAAAAATGCATTTTCATTTTTTTTCCACATTTTCCAAAAACTTCTGGAAAAAAATTAACCATTCAAAAGACTCATTATACCTCATAGATTATACGTTGGGGTGTTTTCTTTTCAAAATGGGGTCATTTTGTGGTCAATTCCATTGTCATGGTGCTCCAGGGCCTTCAAAAATGTAATAGGTGTTTGAGAAATGAGATGTGCAATTTATACTTGTAGAACGCCTGAAAGTGCTACTTCAATGTTGGGCCTTTGTATGTGGCCAGGCAGTGTAAAAGTCTCACACATGTGGTATCGCAATACTCAGGAGGAGTAGAGGAATGCATTTTGGGGTTTCATTTTTACTACGTACATGCTATGTGTAGAAATATCTTATAAATGGACAACTTTGTGTAAAAAAAAATGCATTTTCATTTTTTTTCCACTTTTTTCAAAACCTTTTGGAAAAAAATGAACCATTCAAAAGACTCATTATGCCTCACAGATTATATGTTGTGGTGTGTGCTTTCCAAAATGGGGTTCATTTTGTGGATAATTCAATTGTTCTGGTGCTCCAGGGCCTTCAAAAATGTAATAGGTTATTGAGAAAGGATATGTGCAATTTATGCTTGTAAAATGCATGGAAGTACTACTTCGATGTTGGGCGTTTGTATGTGGCCAGGCAGTGTAATTGTCTCACACATGTGGTATCGCCATACTCAGGAGGAGTAGCAGAATGTATTTTGTGGTGTCATATTTGCTATGTACATGCTATGCGTTATAAATATCTTATAAAGGGACAACTTTGTGTAAAAAAAATGCATTTTCATTTTTTTTCCACATTTTCCAAAAACTTCTGGAAAAAAATTAACCATTCAAAAGACTCATTATGCCCCATAGATTGTACGTTGGGGTGTTTTCTTTTCAAAATGGGGTCATTTGGTGGTCAATTCCATTGTCATGGTGCTCCAGGGACTTCAAAAATGTAATAGGTGTTTGAGAAATGAGATGTGCAATTTATACTTGTAGAAAGCCTGAAAGTGCTACTTCAATGTTGGGCCTTTGTATGTAGCCAGGCAGTGTAAAAGTCTCACACATGTGGTATCGCCATACTCAGGAGGAGTAGAGGAATGCATTTTGGGGTTTCATTTTTGCTAGGTACATGCTATGTGTAGAAATATCTTATAAATGGACAACTTTGTGTAAAAAAAATGCATTTTCATTTTTTTCCCACTTTTTTCAAAACCTTCTGGAAAAAAATGAACCGTTCAAAAGACTCATTATGCCTCATAGATTATACGTTGGGGTGTGTGCTTTCCAAAATGGGGTCATTTTGTGGATAATTTAATTGTTCTGGTGCTCCAGGGCCTTCAAAAATGTAATAGGTGGTTGAGAAAGGATATGTGCAATTTATGCTTGTAAAACGCATGAAAGTACTACTTCAATGTTGGGCCTTTCTATGTGGCCAGGCAGTGTAAAAGCCTCACACATGTGGTATTGCCATACTCAGGAGGAGTAGAGGAATGCATTTTGGGGTGTCATTTTTGCTAGGTACATGTTATGTGTAGAAATATCTTATAAATGGACAACTTTGTGTAAAAAAAAAAAAATGCATTTTCATTTTTTTCCCACTTTTTTCAAAACCTTCTGGAAAAAAATGAACCGTTCAAAAGACTCAATATGCCTCACAGATTATATGTTGGGGTGTGTGATTTCCAAAATGGGGTCATTTTGTGGATAATTCCATTGTTCCGGTGCTCCAGGGCCTTCAAAAATGTAATAGGTGGTTGAGAAAGGATATGTGCAATTTATGCTTGTAAAATGCATGAAAGTACTACTTCAATGTTGGGCGTTTGTATGTGGCCAGGCTGTGTAAAAGTCTCACACATGTGGTATCGCCATACTCAGAAGGAGTAGAGGAATGCATTTTGGGGTGTAATTTTTGCTATGTACATGCTATGTGTTAGAAATATCTCATAAATGGACAACTTTGTGTAAAAAAAAAATGCATTTTACATTTTTTTTGCACATATTCCAAAAACTTGTGGAAAAAAATGAAACATTCAAAAGACTCATTATGTCTCATAGATTATACATTGGGGTGTGTGCTTTCCAAAATGGGGTCATTTTGTGGATAATTCAATTGTTCTGGTGCTCCAGGGCCTTCAAAAATGTAATAGGTGGTTGAGAAAGGATATGTGCAATTTATGCTTGTAAAACGCATGAAAGTACTACTTCAATGTTGGGCGTTTGTATGTGGCCAGGCAGTGTAAAAGTCTCACACATGTGGTATCGCCATACTCAGGAGGAGTAGCAGAATGTATTTTGTGGTGTCATTTTTGCTATGTACATGCTATGCGTTATAAATATCTTATAAAGGGACAACTTTGAGTAAAAAAAATGCATTTTCATTTTTTTTCCACATTTTCCAAAAACTTCTGGAAAAAAATTAACCATTCAAAAGACTCATTATGCCCCATAGATTATACGTTGGGGTGTTTTCTTTTCAAAATGGGGTCATTTGGTGGTCAATTCCATTGTCATGGTGCTCCAGGGCCTTCAAAAATGTAATAGGTGTTTGAGAAATGAGATGTGCAATTTATACTTGTAGAACGCCTGAAAGTGCTACTTCAATGTTGGGCCTTTGTATGTAGCCAGGCAGTGTAAAAGTCTCACACATGTGGTATCGCCATACTCAGGAGGAGTAGAGGAATGCATTTTGGGGTTTCATTTTTGCTAGGTACATGCTATGTGTAGAAATATCTTATAAATGGACAACTTTGTGTAAAAAAATGCATTTTCATTTTTTTTCCACTTTTTTCAAAACCTTCTGGAAAAAAATGAACCGTTCAAAAGACTCATTATGCCTCATAGATTATACGTTGGGGTGTGTGCTTTCCAAAATGCGGTCATTTTGTGGATAATTCAATTGTTCTGGTGCTCCAGGGCCTTCAAAAATGTAATAGGTGATTGAGAAAGAATATGTGCAATTTATGCTTGTAAAACGCATGAAAGTACTACTTCAATGTTGGGCCTTTCTATGTGGCCAGGCAGTGTAAAAGCCTCACACATGTGGTATTGCCATACTCAGGAGGAGTAGAGGAATGCATTTTGGGGTGTCATTTTTGCTAGGTACATGTTATGTGTAGAAATATCTTATAAATGGACAACTTTGTGTAAAAAAAAAAATGCATTTTCATTTTTTACCCACTTTTTTCAAAACCTTCTGGAAAAAAATGAACCGTTCAAAAGACTCAATATGCCTCACAGATTATATGTTGGGGTGTGTGATTTCCAAAATGGGGTCATTTTGTGGATAATTCCATTGTTCCGGTGCTCCAGGGCCTTCAAAAATGTAATAGGTGGTTGAGAAAGGATATGTGCAATTTATGCTTGTAAAATGCATGAAAGTACTACTTCAATGTTGGGCGTTTGTATGTGGCCAGGCTGTGTAAAAGTCTCACACATGTGGTATCGCCATACTCAGAAGGAGTAGAGGAATGCATTTTGGGGTGTAATTTTTGCTATGTACATGCTATGTGTTAGAAATATCTCATAAATGGACAACTTTGTGTAAAAAAAAATGCATTTTACTTTTTTTTGCACATATTCCAAAAACTTGTTGAAAAAAATGAAACATTCAAAAGACTCATTATGTCTCATAGATTATACATTGGGGTGTGTGCTTTCCAAAATGGGGTCATTTTGTGGATAATTCAATTGTTCTGTTGCTCCAGGGCCTTCAAAAATGTAATAGGTGGTTGAGAAAGGATATGTGCAATTTATGCTTGTAAAACGCATGAAAGTACTACTTCAATGTTGGGCGTTTGTATGTGGCCAGGCAGTGTAAAAGTCTCACACATGTGGTATCGCCATACTCAGGAGGAGTAGCAGAATGTATTTTGTGGTGTCATTTTTGCTATGTACATGCTATGCGTTATAAATATCTTATAAAGGGACAACTTTGAGTAAAAAAAATGCATTTTCATTTTTTTTCCACATTTTCCAAAAACTACTGGAAAAAAATTAACCATTCAAAAGACTCATTATGCCTCATAGATTATACGTTGGAGTGTTTTCTTTTCAAAATGGGGTCATTTTGTGGACAATTCCATTGTCCTGGTGCTCCAGGGCCTTCAAAAATGTAATAGGTGTTTGAGAAATGAGATGTGCAATTTATACTTGTAGAACACCTGAAAGTGCTACTTCAATGTTGGACCTTTGTATGTGGCCAGGCAGTGTAAAAGTCTCACACATGTGGTATCGCCATACTCAGGAGGAGTAGAGGAATGCATTTTGGGGTTTCATTTTTGCTAGGTACATGCTATGTGTAGAAATATCTTATAAATGGACAACTTTGTGTAAAAAAATGCATTTTCATTTTTTTTCCACTTTTTTCAAAACCTTCTGGAAAAAAATGAACCTTTCGAAAGACTCATTATGCCTCACAGATTATACGGTGGGGTGTGTGCTTTCCAAAATGGGTTAATTTTGTGGATAAATTGATTATTCTGGTGCTCCAGGACCTTCAAAAATGTAATAGGTTATTGAGAAAGGATATGTGCAATTTATACTTGTAGAACACCTGAAAGTGCTACTTCAATGTTGGACCTTTGTATGTGGCCAGGCAGTGTAAAAGTCTCACACGTGTGGTATCGCCATACTCAGGAGGAGTAGAGGAATGCATTTTGGGGTTTCATTTTTGCTAGGTACATGCTATGTGTAGAAATATCTTATAAATGGACAACTTTGTGTAAAAAAAATGCATTTTCATTTTTTTTCCACTTTTTTTCAAAACCTTCTGGAAAAAAATAAACCTTTCAAAAGACTCATTATGCCTCACAGATTATACGGTGGGGTGTGTGCTTTCCAAAATGGGTTCATTTTGTGGATAAATCGATTATTCTGGTGCTCCAGGACCTTCAAAAATGTAATAGGTTATTGAGAAAGGATATGTGCAATTTATGCTTGTAAAATGCATGAAAGTGCTACTTCAATGTTGGGCCTTTGTATGTGGCCAGGCTGTGTAAAAGTCTCACACATGTGGTATTGACATACTCAGAAGAAGTAGAGGAATGCATTTTGGGGTGTCATTTTTACTATGTACATGCTATGTGTTAGAAATGTCTTATAAATGGACAACTTTGTGTAAAAAAAATGCATTTTCATTTTTTTTCCACATTTTCCAAAAACTTCTGGAAAAAAATTAACCATTCAAAAGACTCATTATGCCTCATAGATTATACGTTGGGGTATTTTCTTTTCAAAATGGGGTCATTTTGTGGTCAATTCCATTGTCATGGTGCTCCAGGGCCTTCAAAAATGTAATAGGTGTTTGAGAAATGAGATGTGCAATTTATACTTGTAGAACACCTGAAAGTGCTACTTCAATGTTGCACCTTTGTATGTGGCCAGGCAGTGTAAAAGTCTCACACATGTGGTATCGCCATACTCAGGAGGAGTAGAGGAATGCATTTTGGGGTTTCATTTTTGCTAGGTACATGCTATGTGTAGAAATATCTTATAAATGGACAACTTTGTGTAAAAAAATGCATTTTCATTTTTTTTTCCACTTTTTTCAAAACCTTCTGGAAAAAAATGAACCTTTCAAAAGACTCATTATGCCTCACAGATTATACGGTGGGGTGTGTGCTTTCCAAAATGTGTTCATTTTGTGGATAAATCGATTGTTCTGGTGCTCCAGGACCTTCAAAAATGTAATAGGTTATTGAGAAAGGATATGTGCAATTTATGCTTGTAAAATGCATGAAAGTGCTACTTCAATGTTGGGCCTTTGTATGTGGCCAGGCTGTGTAAAAGTCTCACACATGTGGTATTGACATACTCAGAAGAAGTAGAGGAATGCATTTTGGGGTGTCATTTTTACTATGTACATGCTATGTGTTAGAAATGTCTTATAAATGGACAACTTTGTGTAAAAAAAATGCATTTTCATTTTTTTTCCACATTTTCCAAAAACTTCTGGAAAAAAATTAACCATTCAAAAGACTCATTATGCCTCATAGATTATACGTTGGGGTATTTTCTTTTCAAAATGGGGTCATTTTGTGGTCAATTCCATTGTCATGGTGCTCCAGGGCCTTCAAAAATGTAATAGGTGTTTGAGAAATGAGATGTGCAATTTATACTTGTAGAACACCTGAAAGTGCTACTTCAATGTTGCACCTTTGTATGTGGCCAGGCAGTGTAAAAGTCTCACACATGTGGTATCGCCATACTCAGGAGGAGTAGAGGAATGCATTTTGGGGTTTCATTTTTGCTAGGTACATGCTATGTGTAGAAATATCTTATAAATGGACAACTTTGTGTAAAAAAATGCATTTTCATTTTTTTTTCCACTTTTTTCAAAACCTTCTGGAAAAAAATGAACCTTTCAAAAGACTCATTATGCCTCACAGATTATACGGTGGGGTGTGTGCTTTCCAAAATGTGTTCATTTTGTGGATAAATCGATTGTTCTGGTGCTCCAGGACCTTCAAAAATGTAATAGGTTATTGAGAAAGGATATGTGCAATTTATGCTTGTAAAATGCATGAAAGTGCTACTTCAATGTTGGGCCTTTGTATGTGGCCAGGCTGTGTAAAAGTCTCACACATGTGGTATTGACATACTCAGAAGGAGTAGAGGAATGCATTTTGGGGTGTCATTTTTACTATGTACATGCTATGTGTTAGAAATATCTTATAAATGGACAACTTTGTGTAAAAAAATGCATTTTACTTTTTTCCACATTTTCCAAAATTTGTGGAAAAAAATTAAACATTCAAAAGATTCATTATGCCTCACAGATTATATGTTGGGGTGTGTGCTTTCCAAAATGGGTTCATTTTGTGGATAATTCGATTGTTCTGGTGCTCCAAGACCTTCAAAAATGTAATAGGTGGTTGAGAATGGATATGTGCAATTTATTCTTGTAAAATGCATGGAAGTGCTACTTCAATGTTGGGCCTTTGTATGTGGCCAGGCTGTGTAAAAGTCTCACACATGTGGTATCGCCATACTCAGAAGAAGTAGAGGAATGCATTTTGGGGTGTCATTTTTGCTATGTACATGCTATGTGTTATGGGGCGTACACACGGTCAGACTTTTCAGCTACAATAGTTCAACAGCCTGTCCAATGGACTTTTGACGGACTTTTGGCTGACTTTTGGCAGACTTTCTAACGACTGGACTTGCCTACACACGATCACACCAAAGTCCGATGGATTTGTACGTGATGACGTACACTGGACTAAAATATGGAAGTTGATATCCAGTAGCCAATAGCTGCCCTAGCGTTGGTTTTTGTCCATCGGACTAGCATACAGACGAGCAGATTTCTGGTTCCAGGCAAAGTTACGGCGTAAAGATTTGAAGCAAGTTCCAAATCTAAAGTCCGTCAGATTTGTGACTGGAAAAGTCCACTGAAAGTCCGGGGAAGCCCTCACACGATCGGATTGTCCGCCGGATTTGGTCCGTCGGCGTCCGTCGGACTTTTGTGTACGCCCCATCAGAAATATCTTATAAATGGACAACTTTGTGTAAAAAAAATGCATTTTACTTTTTTCCACATTTTCCAAAAACTTGTGGAAAAAAATGAAACATTCAAAAGACTCATTATGTCTCATAGATTATACGTTGGGGTGTGTGCTTTCCAAAATGGGGTCATTTTGTGGATAATTCATGTTCTGGTGCTCCAGGGCCTTCAAAAATGTAATAGGTGGTTGAGAAAGGATATGTGCAATTTATGCTTGTAAAACGCATGAAAGTACTACTTCAATGTTGGGCGTTTGTATGTGGCCAGGCAGTGTAAAAGTCTCACACATGTGGTATCGCCATCCTCAGGAGGAGTAGCAGAATGTATTTTGTGGTGTCATTTTTGCTATGTACATGCTATGCGTTATAAATATTTTATAAAGGGACAACTTTGTGTAAAAAAAATGCATTTTCATTTTTTTTCAACATTTTCCAAAAACTTCTGGAAAAAAATTAACCATTCAAAAGACTCATTATGCCTCATAGATTATACGTTGGGGTGTTTTCTTTTCAAAATGGGGTCATTTTGTGGACAATTCTATTGTTCTGGTGCTCCAGGGCCTTCAAAAATGTAATAGGTGTTTGAGAAATGAGATGTGCAATTTATACTTGTAGAACACCTGAAAGTGCTACTTCAATGTTGGACCTTTGTATGTGGCCAGGCAGTGTAAAAGTCTCACACATGTGGTATCGCCATACTCAGGAGGAGTAGAGGAATGCATTTTGGGGTTTCATTTTTGCTAGGTACATGCTATGTGTAGAAATATCTTATAAATGGACAACTTTGTGTAAAAAAATGCATTTTCATTTTTTTTCCACTTTTTTCAAAACCTTCTGGAAAAAAATGAACCTTTCGAAAGACTCATTATGCCTCACAGATTATACGGTGGGGTGTGTGCTTTCCAAAATGGGTTAATTTTGTGGATAAATTGATTATTCTGGTGCTCCAGGACCTTCAAAAATGTAATAGGTTATTGAGAAAGGATATGTGCAATTTATACTTGTAGAACACCTGAAAGTGCTACTTCAATGTTGGACCTTTGTATGTGGCCAGGCAGTGTAAAAGTCTCACACGTGTGGTATCGCCATACTCAGGAGGAGTAGAGGAATGCATTTTGGGGTTTCATTTTTGCTAGGTACATGCTATGTGTAGAAATATCTTATAAATGGACAACTTTGTGTAAAAAAAATGCATTTTCATTTTTTTTCCACTTTTTTTCAAAACCTTCTGGAAAAAAATAAACCTTTCAAAAGACTCATTATGCCTCACAGATTATACGGTGGGGTGTGTGCTTTCCAAAATGGGTTCATTTTGTGGATAAATCGATTATTCTGGTGCTCCAGGACCTTCAAAAATGTAATAGGTTATTGAGAAAGGATATGTGCAATTTATGCTTGTAAAATGCATGAAAGTGCTACTTCAATGTTGGGCCTTTGTATGTGGCCAGGCTGTGTAAAAGTCTCACACATGTGGTATTGACATACTCAGAAGAAGTAGAGGAATGCATTTTGGGGTGTCATTTTTACTATGTACATGCTATGTGTTAGAAATGTCTTATAAATGGACAACTTTGTGTAAAAAAAATGCATTTTCATTTTTTTTCCACATTTTCCAAAAACTTCTGGAAAAAAATTAACCATTCAAAAGACTCATTATGCCTCATAGATTATACGTTGGGGTATTTTCTTTTCAAAATGGGGTCATTTTGTGGTCAATTCCATTGTCATGGTGCTCCAGGGCCTTCAAAAATGTAATAGGTGTTTGAGAAATGAGATGTGCAATTTATACTTGTAGAACACCTGAAAGTGCTACTTCAATGTTGCACCTTTGTATGTGGCCAGGCAGTGTAAAAGTCTCACACATGTGGTATCGCCATACTCAGGAGGAGTAGAGGAATGCATTTTGGGGTTTCATTTTTGCTAGGTACATGCTATGTGTAGAAATATCTTATAAATGGACAACTTTGTGTAAAAAAATGCATTTTCATTTTTTTTTCCACTTTTTTCAAAACCTTCTGGAAAAAAATGAACCTTTCAAAAGACTCATTATGCCTCACAGATTATACGGTGGGGTGTGTGCTTTCCAAAATGTGTTCATTTTGTGGATAAATCGATTGTTCTGGTGCTCCAGGACCTTCAAAAATGTAATAGGTTATTGAGAAAGGATATGTGCAATTTATGCTTGTAAAATGCATGAAAGTGCTACTTCAATGTTGGGCCTTTGTATGTGGCCAGGCTGTGTAAAAGTCTCACACATGTGGTATTGACATACTCAGAAGAAGTAGAGGAATGCATTTTGGGGTGTCATTTTTACTATGTACATGCTATGTGTTAGAAATGTCTTATAAATGGACAACTTTGTGTAAAAAAAATGCATTTTCATTTTTTTTCCACATTTTCCAAAAACTTCTGGAAAAAAATTAACCATTCAAAAGACTCATTATGCCTCATAGATTATACGTTGGGGTATTTTCTTTTCAAAATGGGGTCATTTTGTGGTCAATTCCATTGTCATGGTGCTCCAGGGCCTTCAAAAATGTAATAGGTGTTTGAGAAATGAGATGTGCAATTTATACTTGTAGAACACCTGAAAGTGCTACTTCAATGTTGCACCTTTGTATGTGGCCAGGCAGTGTAAAAGTCTCACACATGTGGTATCGCCATACTCAGGAGGAGTAGAGGAATGCATTTTGGGGTTTCATTTTTGCTAGGTACATGCTATGTGTAGAAATATCTTATAAATGGACAACTTTGTGTAAAAAAATGCATTTTCATTTTTTTTTCCACTTTTTTCAAAACCTTCTGGAAAAAAATGAACCTTTCAAAAGACTCATTATGCCTCACAGATTATACGGTGGGGTGTGTGCTTTCCAAAATGTGTTCATTTTGTGGATAAATCGATTGTTCTGGTGCTCCAGGACCTTCAAAAATGTAATAGGTTATTGAGAAAGGATATGTGCAATTTATGCTTGTAAAATGCATGAAAGTGCTACTTCAATGTTGGGCCTTTGTATGTGGCCAGGCTGTGTAAAAGTCTCACACATGTGGTATTGACATACTCAGAAGGAGTAGAGGAATGCATTTTGGGGTGTCATTTTTACTATGTACATGCTATGTGTTAGAAATATCTTATAAATGGACAACTTTGTGTAAAAAAATGCATTTTACTTTTTTCCACATTTTCCAAAATTTGTGGAAAAAAATTAAACATTCAAAAGATTCATTATGCCTCACAGATTATATGTTGGGGTGTGTGCTTTCCAAAATGGGTTCATTTTGTGGATAATTCGATTGTTCTGGTGCTCCAAGACCTTCAAAAATGTAATAGGTGGTTGAGAATGGATATGTGCAATTTATTCTTGTAAAATGCATGGAAGTGCTACTTCAATGTTGGGCCTTTGTATGTGGCCAGGCTGTGTAAAAGTCTCACACATGTGGTATCGCCATACTCAGAAGAAGTAGAGGAATGCATTTTGGGGTGTCATTTTTGCTATGTACATGCTATGTGTTATGGGGCGTACACACGGTCAGACTTTTCAGCTACAATAGTTCAACAGCCTGTCCAATGGACTTTTGACGGACTTTTGGCTGACTTTTGGCAGACTTTCTAACGACTGGACTTGCCTACACACGATCACACCAAAGTCCGATGGATTTGTACGTGATGACGTACACTGGACTAAAATATGGAAGTTGATATCCAGTAGCCAATAGCTGCCCTAGCGTTGGTTTTTGTCCATCGGACTAGCATACAGACGAGCAGATTTCTGGTTCCAGGCAAAGTTACGGCGTAAAGATTTGAAGCAAGTTCCAAATCTAAAGTCCGTCAGATTTGTGACTGGAAAAGTCCACTGAAAGTCCGGGGAAGCCCTCACACGATCGGATTGTCCGCCGGATTTGGTCCGTCGGCGTCCGTCGGACTTTTGTGTACGCCCCATCAGAAATATCTTATAAATGGACAACTTTGTGTAAAAAAAATGCATTTTACTTTTTTCCACATTTTCCAAAAACTTGTGGAAAAAAATGAAACATTCAAAAGACTCATTATGTCTCATAGATTATACGTTGGGGTGTGTGCTTTCCAAAATGGGGTCATTTTGTGGATAATTCATGTTCTGGTGCTCCAGGGCCTTCAAAAATGTAATAGGTGGTTGAGAAAGGATATGTGCAATTTATGCTTGTAAAACGCATGAAAGTACTACTTCAATGTTGGGCGTTTGTATGTGGCCAGGCAGTGTAAAAGTCTCACACATGTGGTATCGCCATCCTCAGGAGGAGTAGCAGAATGTATTTTGTGGTGTCATTTTTGCTATGTACATGCTATGCGTTATAAATATTTTATAAAGGGACAACTTTGTGTAAAAAAAATGCATTTTCATTTTTTTTCAACATTTTCCAAAAACTTCTGGAAAAAAATTAACCATTCAAAAGACTCATTATGCCTCATAGATTATACGTTGGGGTGTTTTCTTTTCAAAATGGGGTCATTTTGTGGACAATTCTATTGTTCTGGTGCTCCAGGGCCTTCAAAAATGTAATAGGTGGTTGAGAAAGGATATGTGCAATTTATGCTTGTAAAACGCATGAAAGTACTACTTCAATGTTGGGTTTTTGTATGTGGCCAGGTAGTGTAAAAGTCTCACACATGTGGTATCGCCATACTCAGGAGGAGTAGAGGAATGCATTTTGGGGTGTCATTTTTGCTATGTACATGCTATGTGTTAGAAATATCTTATAAATAGACAACTTTGTGTAAAAAAAAATGCATTTTAATTTTTTTACCACTTTTTCCAAAACCTACTAAAAAAAATGAACCATTCAAAAGACTAATTATGCCTCACAGATTATACGGTGGGCTGTGTGATTTCCAAAATGGGGTCATTTTGTGTATAATTCCATTGTTCTGGTGCTCCAGGACCTTCAAAAATGTTATAGGTGGTTGAGAAAGGATATGTGCAATTTATGCTTGTAAAACGCATGGAAGTGCTACTTCAATGTTGGGCCTTTGTATGTGTCCAGGCTGTGTAAAAGTCTCACACATGTGGTATCATCATACTCAGAAGGAGTAGAGGAATGCATTTTGGGGTGTCATTTTTGCTATGTACATGCTATGTGTTATGGGGCGTACACACGGTCAGACTTTTCAGCTACAAAAGTCCGACAGCCTGTCCGACGGACTTTTGGCAGACTTTTGGCGGACTTTCTAACGACCGGACTTGCCTATACACGATCACACCAAAGTCCGACGGATTCGTACCTGATGACGTACACCGGGCTAAAATAAGGAAGTTGATAGCCAGTAGCCAATACCTGCCCTAGCGTTGGTTTTTGTCGGTCGGACTAGCATACAGACGAGCAGATTTCTGGGTTCGACGGAGTTACAGCGTAAAGATTTGAAGCAAGTTCCAAATCTAAAGTCCGTCAGATTTGTGACTGAAAAAGTCCACTGAAAGTCCGGGGAAGCCCACACACGATCGGATTGTCCGCCGGATTTGGTCCATCGGCGTCCGTCGGACTTTTGTGTACGCCCCATCAGAAATATCTTATAAATGGACAACTTTGTGTAAAAAAAAATGCATTTTCATTTTTTTTCCACATTTTCCAAAAACGTCTGGAAAAAAATGAACCATTCAAAAGACTCATTATGCCTCATAGATTACACATTGGGGTGTGTGCTTTCCAAAATAGGGTCATTTTGTGGACAATTTCATTGTCCTGGTGCTCCAGGGCCTTCAAAAGTGTAATAGGTGGTTGAGAAAGGATATGTGCTTGTATGCTTGTAGAACGCCTGAAAGTGCTACTTCAATGTTGGCCCTTTGTATGTGGCCAGGCTGTGTAAAAATCTTACACATGTGGTATTGCTGTACTCAGGAGGAGTAGAAGAATGTATTTTGGGGTGTAGTTGCAATTATGCATATGCTGTGTGAGAGAAATAACCTGTTAATATGATTAGTTTGTGTAAAAAACTGGCTTGTTAGTGTCTCAAGAAATTAGATAGGCCTTCAGGTGAGATAGTACACGACTCTCAATACTTCTGTCTATTTTTACAGAAATAACACACTCCATTTTTAATTTCTTGATAAAAACTAGCTCATCTCTTCCACCTAAATTGTGGGCTGATAAAGCTGCTAACATACTGTGTTTTGACTGTGCGACAACTGTGATTATTGTCTGTGAAATAATACACTCTACATTTTTTTTTTTAATAAAACTTGCTTTGTATTTTCCTCTTACATCATGGTTCTTAAAGAGATATTAAAGTCAAAATGAAAAACAAAAAACAAACATGTCATAATTACCTGCTCTGTGCAGTGATTTTGCACTGAGCAGCCCCAATTCTCCGCTTCTCTGGTCCCCCTGCCGGTGCTCCTGGCTTCTCCCTCCTGCAAGCAGCTTGCAATGGGGGCACCCGAGCAGGCTTGCTCCCAAGCTGCAGCTCTGCGTGTCTATTCACACACAGAGCCACAGCTCGGCCTTACCCCGTCTCTCTCCTCATTGGCTCACTAGCTGTGATTGAAAGTAGTGGAAGCCAATGGCTCCTGCTGCTGTCTTAGCCAATAAGGAGGAAGATTCTCTGGTGAGCTGAGGCTCTTGTGCACATTACTGGAGGAAGATCAGGCTCAAGTAAGTATTGGGGGGGGCTTGGAAGGCTGCTACACAGAGAAGGTTTTTTAACTTCAGCCTTTACAAACACTTTAAAAATCTGCTTATATAATGTGAATCAACTGTACACTGATTCTGCTAATCGACTGTGAAAAAATAAACTCTATATTTTATTTCAGGAGAAAACTGCATCATATCTAAAAAAACTGCATCATATCTAAAAAAAAAATTAAAATGTTTTTGTGCACTCTGTTTTGAAATTGTAATACTCTTTTAAGATAATACAGTGGACAGCTGCAAAAAAAAAGAAGCTCATGAACTGTAAGATGAATGTCTTTTGCCTCTGGCCAATAGGTACAAAGTTGAGGGTTTTAGCTTTCTTAAAGAGTACACTTTTCCATAGCATTTTGATTTGTCTGGCTGCTACTTCCACCATTGATTTCTGGCTCATTAAGAGGAGCTCCAGGCTCCTGAAAAAAAATTAAGAGTCAGCAGCTACAAATACTTTAGCTGGTGACTTTTAATATTAGGACACTTGATTTGATTGTAGCCGTATTAGTGCAATTGTGACAGAGAAAATTGAGTACTGTCCATGATACTTTTTTTATTTGCACTAACATACAATTTTTCAGGACAAGCTTTCGGGGTATGTCCCCTTCTTTAAGGTCCAAGCAGTACTGATTCACAAATTTTTAAGCAGCATGTTAAAAAAAAAAAAAAAAAAGGAAAGCCAAACACATACAAATCAATGGTAATAAAGATAGCAGCAGAGTTAGTGAGATAAGGCAGAGGGAGAGAGAGCTATAGAATGCAGGGGGGATACTAGTCACAGAGGGGTCGTAAAACTTTAGCATAATGTGTAAGGAAACCAATATCTAAATTCAGGCCGTTATTTTTCGTATCAAAAAGAAGTATCATTCTTAGTTCAAACGTTTTCCTTTCCTGGATAGTTCTGAAATTCCCTTTAAGAACTAAAACATTGAGGTCTTCTATAGTGTGGTCCGGCTGTGAGAAATGATGTCCCACAGGTGTGCATAAACTGTCTTCTTCATGTTCTTTGATGGTATGTCTGTGCAAATTCATCCTCGCTAGCAACTTCTGTCCTGTTTCACCAACATAAGATCCTTTGCTGCACCTTTTGCATTGGATGAGGTACACAACATTACTGGAGGCACAGCAGTAAGATCCCATGATATTGAAGGTCCCATTCGTGTGTGTAACACTTTTGGATAGATTGATCTGGCTGCATAGTTTGCAGCGTTTTTTATTGCAGGGTTTGCTTCCATTATTTGTGACTTCATAATCAGAGTGAAGTTTCCTGCTGATTAGTTTGTGCCTCAGGTTGGGTGGTTGTCTGAAAGCCAATAATGGGGGTTGTTGGAATATTCCTTTTAGAGTTTCATCCTCTGTTATAATGGGTTGTAAATCTTTGATTATCTTTTTGATTCCTTCTAGTGCTGGGTTGTATGTGGTGACTAGAGGTACTCGGTTATTTGTTTTTTTCTCTGTGTATTGGAGGAGATTTTCTCTTCGGGTTTTTAAGGCTGTGTTTATGCTGTTGTTGATGTTTTTTTCTTTGTAACCTTTCTTATGGAAGGAGTCTGCCAGTGTTCTGAGATGTTTATCTCTGGCTTCTGGGTCTGAACAAATTTGATGGTATCTGATGGCCTGGCTGTGTATGATGGCCCGTTTAGTGTGTTGGGGGTGAAAACTGGAACTATGAAGATAGCTGCATCGGTCAGTAGGTTTTCTGTATATCGACGTGTGAAGCTTGTCATCCCTGATGTATACTGTAGTGTCCAGGAAGTTGACATGTGTTTTCGAATAGTCCATTTTTAGTTTGATAGATGGGTGAAAAGTGTTGATAAATTAGAAGAATTGGTTTAGATTTTCTTCACCTTCAGCCCATATCATGAATATATCATCAATATAGCGATAAAATCTGTATGGCTTTTGTTGTATGCTGTTCAGGAATTTGTCCTCCAGGTCAGCCATAAATAAGTTTGCATATTGGGGTGCCATTTTGCTTCCCATAGCAGTACCCATACACTGGAGATAGATGTCATTATTGAAAGTGAAGTAGTTGTGTGTAAGAATGAATTCAATGAGCTGTGTCACATCCTCAGCCATGTATTTGTGGTTTGGTGAGGATGATAAGAATCTGTGACATGCCGCCAACCCATCCTTGTGAGGGATGTTACTGTACAGAGATTCTACATCCATAGTGACTAGAAGTGTATTTGGTGGTTATTGTTGTATATTGTTAAGCTTGTTCAGAAAATCAGTGGTGTCTTGCAGGAAACTTGCAGTGTTCATGACTAAAGGTTTTAACATGTTTTCTACGAGGCCTGAGATATGTTCGGTAAGTGTATTGATACCTGTTATAATGGGTCTGCCTGGATTTCCTGGCTTGTGAATATTGGGCAGCATGTAGAAGTCTCCAATTTCTGGATTATCCGGAATCGCATTGTTGAGTTCTTAATGTATAGTAGCTTGGTATTGTCGCAATGAGACCTTTTAATTGTTTAGTAAAATCCTGGGTCGGATCATAATCCAGTTTTTTGTAGTAAGTAGTATTTGCAAGCTGCCTCTGGCCCTCTTGTATATATTTGTCTGTATCCATCACAACGACTGCTCCCCCTTTATCTGCTGGTTTGATGGTTATGGCCTGATTATTGCGCAGATCATGTACAGCTCTTCGCTCCAGTGGTGAAAGGTTGTATAATATTTTCTTTTGCTGGGTGGATATCAGGGATGTAACTCGCAGCCTGAAGCTGTCAATATAGGTATCCAGTTTGGGGTTGCGTCCTTGTGGAGGTGTGAAGTTGTTGTTCTTTTTCTTTTTGTCACCTCCTATTGTCCTAGGATTCCTTTCCTTACTGTGAAAATATTCTTTGAGCCTTAGTCTCCTAAAGAATTCCTCCATATCTGACTATACCTGTAAATTATCCAATTTGGTGGTTGGGCAGAATGTGAGGCCTTTGGAGAGGACTGTTGTTTCTAGTGTAGAAAGTTGATGATTTGACAAATTTATGATTCCGAGTTCCTCTGTTATATCCACATTTTCTGTAAAGTCAGCATTTACACAAGGGATACCTTGGGATTCCGGATCGGCTTCCAAGTTGCTGATAGCAGGAGTTATAGAAGTTGTGTTTGTTTTGTGTTGTTTAGGTTGTATCCAAAAGGTCTGCTCTTGGTGTAGGTTTTGGAGTTTTTTTTGCTTCCTGTTCATGGCAAGTTTTTGCAGCTGTCTTTGTAAGGTTTCGATTTCATTCTTAATTTGGTTGATGCTTGTGGGGTCCAATGGTGTTGAGGTTTCAAACACCAACTGCTTTTGTTTCCGGATTGTTTCCCTTTTACCATAGAGTTTATGAATGAGTTTGTTCCTTAACCTTTCGATGGTACGTCTGCAGAGTCCTTCTGCATAAGGAGAGTTCAGTGTATTTGCACAAGGATTTTTAATCCGGAGACCCTGTGGTATGAGATTCCTCTTTTTGCATCTTGAGAGAAAGAAGATGTCGCTGTTGACCTGTGTTTCCTTTGTGATCAGGTTGGTTAACTGCTTCTTTATGCGGCTATATGCAGTATCTTCCATCATACTTGATTTGATTGTAGCCGTATTAGTGCAATTGTGACAGAGAAAATTGAGGACACTTACCTGTCCAGGAATCCAGCAGTGTCTTTATTCGAGCTGATCTTTCAAATGGCTAGCGGGTGCTGCCGCATGCGACCCCACTAAGGAAAACCAGCAGAGAAGCCTTGCGGCTCAACAGTCAATTCCCTACTGTGTATGCGTGAATCGTGCTGTGCTTTGCAAATAGGCCAGCTGTGGGGGAAGAAGGAGAGGGACTGAACTTCTGTGGCAAACTCAGCCGAAAATGAAAGCGAGTACCTGTCAATACCAGGTACCCCCCCCCCCCAAAATGTGCCAAATGTGGCATCAGAGGGGGGAGGAGGCAGTAAAGCAGAGCTTCACCTTTTGGGTGGAGCTGAGCTTTACCACAGGATAGAAAATTACCATCTCCCTGCTGTATAGTATTTTTCAAATGTTATTTTTTACTTTGTCTATTAGTTTTAAAAATTGATTTTCAACACCCCTTTTTTTCAACCCCCCCCCCCCAACAACCCCTACAGACATCACTGAGGTTAAAATTTAAGTTTGCAATTTACAAATTTACCTCTGAATCAAACCCAGGCACATTATTTATCTTTAAATATAGCTAATTGGTAACTTATACAGTAGATATGTTTAACCACTTAAGAGCTGTGGAATATACTCAGGTCTATTTCTAGGATTATTACAGAAAGGTAATGTTAGCAGTGATGTCAATCAAGCATTTATTTAGGCTTCTAAGATGATAAACCTTGTCCAGAGAATGACTTGGTTTGGAGCTACAAAGGCAATCATCCATGGAGGCTTCTAAACTGTTTCTTTTGAGAGTGAATTCCATATTTTTATGTATGCCTCTGTAGTTTTCAATCTATGTTTATATCTGTATATTTATTTCCCAGCCTCCATTTTTACTAAGAATTGTTTTCAACTTGCTTTAATTTTTCTGTTCATTCCTGTCACTGCCTTTGTCAAATATTCAATAGATTTACAAGTACTGCTATTTGCCCAGTACTTCAATATCAATGCCCCACAGGGCATTAAGAATCTATTACGACTAATTAGAGGCTTTTGAGTATTTTATTGAATTTCCAGAGTTGAGTGGTCTATACAAATAGTTTTGTAACCTAAAGCATTGCTCATTTGTGATACATTTCTTAAAAATTAGTTGTTTTCTAAGGTTGGTGTTGAGCTGTAAAAGAAAAAGCAGACTGAAGGCAAACGATGCTTTGATAGTAATAGAGCCCACAGAAATAGTTTTCTAGTTTCTTTATCAAGGAAGAAATGTCCTTTTAGTGATAATAAATATCCAGTTTGGGAATTTGCAATGTAATATTTTTAATGAAGTGGTATTTCTTACTGTAGGTTAATGCAAGATAATGCACTGGAAAAAAACACATTTTGGCTTCTACATCTGTATGTTGTAAATTTTTAATAAAACAGCAGAATCCTAGTTTTACAATGCTTTAGCAGTTTTTGTTTTGTGCTGATACTTTTCTGTCTGGGTACATTTAAAATGTTTGTACTTGTGATTTTTCCTTCTGTAGTTATTTTCAAGATCCAATAATTGAAAAATGAAAGTGATATGCATTATCATAATTTGATACGGTTGCTGATGCAAGATGAAAATCTTTAAAAGCCATAAAGCACATTTGCATTCATTTCACTTTTTTTTTAATCAGAGAGTTGTCCTATAGTTACAGTATTCTAGGCTCATAAGATTCCTTTCTGTTTATCATTTCATAAAAGGGGACTATATAAAAATGCAGCCATAGTGTTTTTGGTCAAGAATTATTTTGGTGGACCATCCAAGCTACATTCAATTGACAACTTTGAGAAAGCTTTACCTTTTCTGATCTGTATATTTCTTTAATCTGTTTTCCTACTCTTCCATCTTCCATCTTTTGCGTTCCTCAGATAAAGTTGTCTCTTCATTTTGTAATGTCATGACAAATTGCAAGGTTAATTTCTAGAAAGACTGGGAGATAGAAGGACAAATTTTAATGTTTTACCATTGTGCGAAATATATATCATTTTCAGACAAATCTCTATAATGGTCCTCACGTCCTGCAGATTCTGGGAGCATTACAAAGAGATAGATATGCTGATACCTGGTTGGAATTTATACTAAGTAAATCACTGACAAAAATACACTGATATTATTCTGTCAGTGAGATGGTGATTACTTTTTTTCTAAGCCAGCTTTCGTTATCTTCCACAATACATTGTATTTATTACAAAGTTTGCCCTACATGACATCATTGTCAGTGGGAAGTTTTAGTATCCCCTCACTTGGATGAAGTGAAGATTTCAAAGCTAAGATAGATGTCAAATAAATAAAGTGTTTTCAACCATGTAACAAATTCAAAGATTAATAAAAATAGCAAAAATATTTTGTGAGAGGCAGATGAGTGTTGCCTTCAACATAAGAAAAAGGCTGCACTTAATTTGTAATTTCAGTAGCTATTTTAAAAGTAGTTTCTATGCACTTGAATGTACACTTTCTTGACCAGTACCAAATATGCTGCTGGCCTGCCCTCCAAATTTAGGAATACAATTCTTTCACTGTTAAAACAAATTTGAACATCTTTCCTTCTACTGGATTCGATGACCTAGGGATTTATATACAGTACTGTATATATACAGTATGCATAGCCTTTCACCATCCATGACAACAATTTTTGCGATCAGTAGCATTCCGGTCATCTTTACGTGACGTTTTTGCTATAGCCTATTCTTTGAAATTATTCCAATAAAAATGTATTGAGAATGAAAAGTAAGCATTCTTTTACAAAATGGAGGACTCCATATTAATGTACTGAGGAAACTGTAATTCATAGGACTGTTTTGTGGAAAACGTCATTAAAAGTGAACTAATCATTTAAATTACTAAAAATGTGTATATTTTAGATTACTTGAGTTACTAATTCCATATGCCTATTGCAAATCTAGCACAGCAGTAGACAGCAATGATTATCAAGGACTTAAAATATTTTTTGTCATGGAAAAATAATCTTGACTGACTAACAATAAAAATGTAAAATATGTTATATTGTTCTATGGAACCAAAACACTTGACAAAAATCATTGACAAAAATCTCTACCCTGATATCATTTCATGTACTTGGTTGCAAAAATGTACTGTATACTGTAGATATAGATGGCATTTTATTAATGCATAAATGAAAAGATAGTCCAGATAAGACTAATATCTATTCAGTGTAAAAAAATGCGTATTACAAAAAGTTCAATGCTGGAAAAATCAATCTCACCTTTCACTCCCATGTTCCTCTCTAAAAAGCCTGAAATTGGTATTAGTGAAAGAGAAATTAGGCATTGAAACCTTGAAGCTTGAGCTCACACAAAACTTTGGAACAGTGATAATAGCATAAGTGACCTCTTAAGCTTTGCTGTGTCATCTTATTCTGCAGCAGTTCTAGTATTCTCTTTTAATATACAGTCTATTGATAAAAGTATTGTGCATGGCTATCATATTACTCAAAAGCTAGTACACAAGCAGCTTAAAATTCACCCAAATATGTGATATGTTTATTTTTCACACACTTGTTTGTTTGACACGTTAAACATACTAAAAGTAAAAAGAATACCATGTTTTGAAAGGAAACTATAATAGTTGTAGGTTAATTTTTATGGGTTTTTTTAGGTTTATATAAGTTTTAAGTTTATACATTTTTAAAGTAAACCTGTAATGAGCAAATTTGAAGGTTACAATCACTGACCTTTCTTTCAGGAAATGCTAGTTGCTAGGCTGTCATGTTGATCACTGTTTTCTGAGGTACTGCCCTGTAAGAAGTATGAAGGTTAAATGTTCTGAGTTCACTCAGATTCTCTCAAATAAGATACTGTTTCCAAGTCAATGATTAGTGATGAGCTGAACGTACCTGGGTTCAGTTTGGGATGGGTTCAGAGAACATAACTAAAGTTTGGACACAGGGTTCAAACCCCATTGAAGTCAAAGCGAGACAAATGTTAAAAAACATTAATGGCAGTTTTTTAGGCTAAAAGGCAAGGTGTTTACAAACAAATGACATGGAGCTGGACACTGCCCTGGGGTACATGTACTAAAGAAAAAATAAAGCAAAATAAACTCAGTTTAGAAGGTAACAGTAATTTCAGTAATGCTTAAAGTGAAACATTAAAAATGCAAAAATTCTTTAACCCTTAGTTCACACACATGCTTTTTATGTGTGTTTTACAAACGCGCACTACAGTCCATTTTTTTTTTTTTTTTTTACTTCTTTTTTTTCATTTTCATTTCAAGAATCACATATTAATCACATTAACCCCAAACCCTCCAACCCCTACCCCTCCCTCCCCCCTTTCCTGCAGGAGGACTACCAAAGGACCACCCTCTAAATTAAGTCTTGCCAGACTCCGATTGAGCTTCCGCCATTTATACTGTGTTTATTATCTCCTCCAGGTAACTCCAAGACCTTTTAAATTTTTGCCATCCTGCCCATTTCCCCGTCCATTCCTCCTCCTCGTCTGGTGCCAGTCCCCCCTCGTCCAAACACTCAATATTATATATTTCGTTTATGTTAAATAGTCAATCTCGTATATTTGGATTTGACAGTTCCCGCCATTTCATGGCGATCTGTCTTTTAGCTGCATCGAGCATTATAGGGACCAAGGAGGACCGGTATCTTTTTACCGACATCGTCGTACCATGGAAGAGACAAACCCAAGGGTCCTCTGCTATTTCTTTCTCAGTGATCTCTTTAATCAAGGATATGATTTTTTTCCAATAAATCTTAATGGTGGGACATTCCCACCACATGTGAGCCATGGTTCCCAAGCATATACACCCCCTCCAGCAGGTACTTAATTTTGAACTATCCATTTTGCTTAATCTGTCTGGGGTGACATACCATCTTGCAAGACATTTGTAATGAACTTCCGTTCTTCTTATGTCTAGTGCTGAACAGTGTACCAACTGCAGGATCTTTTCTAATAACGCTTTACTGCATTGTGACCCCAACTCCTGCTCCCACCTTTTGATGTAAGGAGGCACCTCCAGTTCCGTCTCTGTTCCCAAAATCCTATATAGTTGAGCGATCGCACCGCCAGATTGCCCCCTCACACAGAGCCGCTCAAGCGGTCTATACTCATCTTCACTTCACTCAGTGGTTTAGGTAACTTGTCTATAAAGTGCGAAAGCTGGAGGTACCTCCAACCATCTATCACCCATAACTCTGGTTCCTTCCTTAACTCAGCTAACGTGCGGATTCTCCCTTTACTCAAAAAAATTTTTAATTGAATACAATCATCCTTCAACCAATTCCCCCCCACCCCCCTCATCCCAGGTTCAAACAATATATTATTTTTCATGTAAATCAATGGTGAATTATATGTCCATTTATTTCTATTGTGTATCCAGTCCCAATATTTAAAAGTGTTATGTGTCAAAACGGCCGTATTACTATTAAGTGCTCTAAATTTAGGTGGGTTCCACATGACGTGCCCTAAATTAGTGTTACTTAAATTGTGTTCTATGTTTACCCATCTTTTATCCGATTCCTTCTTAAACCAATCAATAACTCGTGCTAAAACTACAGCTATATAATATCTATTGAAGTCGGGCAACGCAAGTCCGCCTTTTTTTTTCCCCCTACTTAGAGTTGCGTAGGAGATACATGTTTTTTTGCCTCCCCAGACAAATTTCGCAATAAGGCTCCGTAGCGCTCTGAAATAGTACCCGGGCAGAGGGATGGGGACCATCTGAAACTTATATAATATTTTGGGTGTCAGTACCATTTTAACCGCGTTTACGCGTCCAAACCAGGATAAAGGTCTTGATGAAAATCTCCTAGCTTCCTGCCTGATCTCATCCAGCAATGGGATATAGTTTTTTAAATACAGTTTTTTGTAAGTGTTGGCTAATTTTATCCCTAAATACTTAATTTCCCCTTTCCACGGGAAGGGGAACACTTCAGCTAGGTGGGCCTCCTCTTGTTTTCCTATACTGATATTTAATATTTCTGACTTCTTTACATTTATTTTAAAGTTAGAGATGTCCCCGTAACCTCTGAGAATCTGACACAGGTTTGGGAGCGAAATTCTGGGATTCATGATGAAGAACAGAACATCGTCGGCAAAAGGCGCGAGTTTATGCTCCTCTGTTCCTATCTTCACTCCACTACAATCGGGGTTGTTACTGATAGTGGCCAGTAGAGGCTCGAGGGTCAACACAAATAAGAGAGGGGAGAGAGGGCAGCCCTGCCTAGTCCCGTTTGTCATACTAAAGGGCTTTGAGAGGGCCCCATTCACCTTGACAGAGGTCGTGGGATTGTTATAGAGTATTTTGATCCACGAAATAAACCTCGGTCCAATCCCCATGACTTCAAGAGTTTTCATCATGAACCCCCAGTCTACCCTGTCGAACGCTTTTTCAGCGTCAATCGACAGGAATAGAACTGGGGGCCTGCCCTGTTTGCTGGTTTCCCCCAGGAGAACCGCTCGCACCCCATTGTCCCTGCTCTGTCTCCCGGTACAAAACCTGTCTGGTCTGGGTTAACCAGATAGGCCATTTTTTCCTTCAGTCTATTGGATAGTACTTTCGCATAGAGTTTGACATCTGAGTTCAGCAATGAAATGGGTCTATAACTTGAGCAAAGCCTGACATCCTTCCCCTCTTTTAATATCAAAGTTATCGTCGCGGCTAGAGCTTCCCTCTCCATTTCACAGTTGGTGCCTAATTCGTTCCAGTAATGACACAGCCTGGGTACCAAAATATGTTTTAATTTTTCTAGATAGATAGTGGAAAATCCATCTGGACCAGGGCTCTTGCCCTTTGGGGAATCTTTTAATGCGGCCAATATTTCCTCCTCCTCAATGGGTCTATGCAGAAGGGATCTCTCCTCCTGAGATAACTCCGCCAGTCCTGCCTCCTTCAGGAATTCCTCCCCTCTACTCCTACGCGTGGGGTCCTCTATTCCATGTTGCCCAATAGAATACAAAGCCGCATAGAACTTATTAAATTCCTCTGCCATGCCTCTACTGGTCACTATTGCCTCGCCTTTTTTGTTTTGAATTTTTTCAATAAAGTTCCGGCCCCTTTTTTTTCTTATCAGTCTGGCCAGATGTTTACTCGACCTATTCGCCCAGAGGTAATTATCCTTCGTTATCTTATTAAGGGCTTTCTTAGAATCCTGCTCCATCAAGTCCCTCAACTCCTCCCTTTTGGCGATTAGTTGGTGATAGCAATCCTGACTCTGCCCCATGAACTTTTTATGTACCTGTTCCAAGGAGAAAATTTCCTCTATTAGCCTTTCCCTTTCTTCCTTTCTCTTTTTTTTTAGCCCTGCTCCCAGAGACATAAAAATCCCTCTGATGTAGGCTTTGTGTGTTTCCCATAGAATTGAGGGAGATACCTCTCCAGTGTTGTTTGATTTAAAGAAGAAGTCCACTTCCTCCTGGACCCTTTCAACTACCTTTGGATCCTTCAACATGGATTCATTAAGTTTCCACGAGAAAGGTTGTCGTTGCCATTCTGGGATTTTCACCTTCATCACGACCGGGGAGTGATCCGAAAGGGATAGAATTTCTATTCTGGTTTCCTTTACCCACTCCAACATACTGTGGTCCACAAAAATACAATCTAGTCTGGAGTAGGTCTAGGTAGAGTAGGTAGGGGAGAAGAAGGTAAAGTCTCTCTCTTTAGCATGCTGCATTCTCCATGCATCCATTAGCTGGCAGCGGAATAACCTCCGCCCGATTGAACAGATAGAAGCCTTCCTTATCCCCTGGGCACGGGACGTACTATCCAGATCCGGATCTAGGCAAAAGTTGAGGTCCCCCGCCAACACCACCTCCCCCTCCCTAAACTCCATTAGCTTCGTCAGCACTTGTCCCAAAAAAACTGTCGGGTTTCTGTTGGGGCAATATACATTCACCAAGGTAAACATCCTGTTCCCCATTCTGCCTTTCAATAAAATATAGCGACCCTCGGGGTCTGTCATTCTATCTGCTAGTGAGAAATTTGCTGCTTTCGAAAACCCAATAGCAACCCCCTTTGCTCTCTTAAGGGACGTGTCCCCATAGAACCACGTAGGGAACCTTGGAGAAAAAAGCCTAATTCTGGAATCTAGGGTCAGGTGGGTCTCCTGAAGGAATACTATGTCGGCCCCAAGTGCTGAAGCTCCCCCATTACTTTGTGTCTTTTTTTAGGCGAATTTAATCCTTTCACGTTATATGATAAGAATTTGAGCTCTGGCATATCAATCAATCACCCCCTTATCCTCTGCCTCCTGCTCCGAAGCCCAACCTGCAGGTACACCTCCCCCTCCCAACACCCCTCCCCCCCTAAACCCTCCCCCCCACTACAGTCCATTTATCATGGTTTCCTATGAATCTAGATCTAGATCTGTGCATTTGCTTTTTCAGCTGGTACGTTTTTTGGATAGGGTTGGGTAGTATTTTTCAGCAGCAGATTGTGTTTTGAGTGTTATAGACTTCAATAGACCAGCATCAAAAACACAAGTTTTATGTTTTTTTATGCGTACTTGATGCTTTTTGTGTTTTGCATTTTTTTGACAGTTCTGTTCATGGAGTGCAACTTTGATGCAACTTTACACTCTCTGGCACTCAAGTAGCATCAAAGTTCCATCAAAGTAGAGCAGGAACCTTTATGTATCCAAAGTCACATGTTAGGTTTAAAGGCTGGGGTTAGGGTTAAGGGCTAGGGTTAGAGTGAAGGGCTAGGGTTAAGGGTTAGGGTTAAAGGCTAGAGTTAGGATTGTAAACCAATATATACACAAATCATTGCCACAGTAGTAATTAATACAATAAATCATTGTGAAAAACAATAAAAAAGTGAACAAAAAAAATAAGATAAGTCCCAAAATAAGTCCATTGGGGGTGAAAAAAAGTCTGATGTGTAGAATTTAAAAAAAAGAGTATAAAACTCCTAATTTTATCCAGGATAGTGAGAGAATCAAATGTGAAGAAAACATTCCAATCTAGAGTGTAAATCAGCTAGGTGAACCATAACCTTAAAAACTTCAGTACAGGTCGCTTTTACCCCCTTCCTGCCCAGACCAATTTTCAGCTTTCAGTGCTATTACACTTTGAAAGACAATTGAGTGGTCATGCAACACTACCCAAACTAAATTTTTATCATTTTGTTCACACGACTAGAGCTTTCTTTTGGTGGTATTTTATCATCACTGGGTTTTTTGTTTTTTGCTAAATAACCAACAAAAACTGAAAATTTATAAAAAAAACTTATTTTCTTTGTTTCTGTTAGAAAATGCTGCAAATAAATAATTGTTCTTCATAAATGTTGGTCAAAATGTATTCTGCTACATTTATTTTGTGAAAATAACACAAAACAGTGTATATAATTTAGTCTGTAGGAAAGTTACACAATCGACAAACTTTGGTATACATCTGAAAATCAATCCTAATGTACTGACAACCTCATCTCATTTCTTGAGGTACAAAAATGTCAGGACATTTGGAATGTAGACAGTCCAAGGTATTTAGTAAGAGACATGGCATATTTTTTAAAGCTGTAATTTTTTGGAAAAGTAAGAAATTAAACCTTTTTTTTACATACTGCCACTAGTGTTGGGTGAGCAGTTCAGACCGAGCATTAATTCAGCCTGAACATCACCTGTTCACCCATTCAGTGAACACGCAAATTTGCAGGGTGCTCGGCGGGATGTTCGTACACCGAATGCCCCACAATGCACTGCACGCTACACAGTGCATTCTAATGCCCTGTACACATGGTCGGACATTGATCGGACATTCCGACAACAAAATCCATGGATTTTTTACGATGGATGTTGGCTCAAACTTGTTTTGCATACACACGGTCGCACAAAGTTGTCAGAATTTCCGAACGCCAAGAACGAGGTGACGTACACCACGTACGACGAGGCTATAAAAGGGCAGTTTAATACTAAGTGCGGCACCCTTTGGGCTCCTTTTGCTAATCTCGTGTTAGTAAAAGTTTGGTGAGAGACGATTCGCGCTTTTTCAGACTCTCGGTTTTCAGATCGTATTTCTGCTGTTCAGTTTGTGCTTGTGGGTTTGTATCTGGTCTTCAGTGCGTGCAGTGAGTTCCCATTGACTTGTCATTGTGTTCTTGTCCATTCGTTAGTGATTTTCAGGTTGCTCTTCACAGGCCTTGCTGTTCTTCAGTGCATTCTGTTACTTCGTCCTGACCAGCCGACCGTTTTCTAGCCATGTTGCATGTACGTCATCATCATAGAGTTTGTGCTGTGCGGGGGCTTGGTGTTGGGGTCCTTACTTTGACACAAGCCCAGTCCATGAACAGGGCGAGGAGGAGTTCATGGACCAAGAATTGGTTGCTCCAGCGTGACCAATTATGTCACATGCCTTTGCTTCATGAGATCCGTGAGAATAATCCTGACGATTTCATGAACTCTCTCCGGATGACAGACCCATATTTCACCGTTTGTTGGCTTTGCTGATCCCTTATATCAGCAGGCAGGATACCTGCATGAGGCAAGCTATCACTCTGGAACAGAGGCTCGTCGCCACCCTGCGGTACTTGGCAATGGGGAGAAGCCTGCAGGACCTCAAGTTCTCGATAGGCATCTCCCCCCAGGCTCTGGGGATCATTATCCCAGAGACCTGTTCTGCCATCATTCAGGTCCTGCAGAAGGAGTATATTAAGGTAAGATTTTTATCCTTTTATATCACATTTTATTGTATTTAATGTTTGCTAATGTAATGTATTTCTTTCCTTATTCCCTAATTACTATGATTGTAATATGCTGTAAATTTCCCCTTTGTCCTCATGCATGCTGGATTTTTTATTAATTTTTTTTGTCCTTCATACATGTTTGCCTTAACTTACCTCCCCAGCATGCTCTCCTGGGCCTATATCCACCTCGTCTATTCAATTAACAATGTATTTTGTCAGCTCCATAGTAGTGCTTTACCCTAAATACCCCCTAAAATGTGTAAAATTGTGATGTGTGCTTATAATTCTGGCAGAGTGCCAGAGGTTTTATTTTTTTGGGTCTCAAAATCATTTGGAACCCTCCCTCCCCCCATCTGCTAACTCAGCTGATACCAATCCTCTATCTGCTGACTTTGCCAAACCCATACACACTATACCCACCTCTTTTGTGGCCATATTAATGGATGAATTCACCAAAGCATGTAGTGCAAGGGCCTGCCTGTATACTTTCAAATGGTACTGTTTCAAGTTTTTGTATCCTATTATTATCTTGATAGATAATATCAGAATGTAAAAATGTGTTAAATGTGTACAGTGTGTATTTATATCTTTGTATTATGACACTTCTTACCTGTCCAGTGGGCTGCCAATAGTGTAAAGTAAGGAGGGGCTGGCCAAAGTAATACACATTATTTAGGCATCAATGAAGTGGAGAGGGTTACCTGGCCAAAACATCTCCCCTCCTAAAATTTTTTAAATGGCCCATGAGAGGGTGGGGGGAGGAATCTGATAGGTGGACCTTATACCTTTGTCTTTTAATACTCCCTAAAATAAATGTTATACTGATATCGGCCAAGAATGTTTGTGCCTAATCTGCTTTCCATGTTTATGTGCAAAATGATTAATTTATTTTTCTTGTTTGACTCCACAGTTTCCTTCCAACCCACAGGAATGGCAGACTGTGTCCTCCCACTTTGCCCAGCGGTGGGACTTTCCTAACTGCATCGGGGCAATTGACGGGAAACACATCCACATTGTCCCACCACCCAACTCGGGGTCATACTATTACAACTACAAGGGGTTCAATAGTATTGTGATGTTGGCGGTGGTGTCGGCTACTTACAAGTTCCTGTATGTGGACGTGGGGAAGAATGGCCAGATGTCGGATGGTGGAGTCATCGCCCAGACAGAGTTCTATGGGCATCTCCAGAATGGCAGCTTGGACTTGCCACCTCCAGAAGACAATGCGGAAGGACTCCCATTCGTCTTCATTGCGGATGAAGCGTTTGCGCTGGGGGACCATCTTATGCGGCCATTCCCTATGAGGACCCTCACCCCGGACCAGAGGGTTTTTAATTACCAGCTGGCCAGAGCCAGAAGAGTGGTGGAGAACACTTTGGAATGATGGCCAGCCGATTCCGCCTATTTCTTACACCAATACACATGGCGGAATATAAACTCAATCACAACATCCTGGCTTGCTGTGTTCTCCACAACTTTTTAAGGAGAAATTCTTGGAACTATGCTGGCTCAGTTGGGCCTGAGGCCGGAATTCATATTAATGAACCAACCCTGACGGCGCTTGAAGCTGGCCATCCTGGCTTGCCCCCCAGAGTGCCCGAGAGGTCCGTCTAAGATACATGGAATACTTTGCGGGTAGGGGTCCATCGATATGCCAGACAATGTCTGAGACATTTTTTAAATAAAAATATATTTTAAACTGTACAAATATTTGTTTAGATTTACTGCTTGTCTTTCTTTTAGCTGACTATGACTAAATTTGGGGAGTCCTGAAAATGGCGTGATTGTATAAAATTATAAAGCACTGTTGGGTGTTATTTACTAAAGGAAAATACACTTTGCGCTACTAGTGCACTTGAGACTGCACTGAAACTGCACTTGTAGTGCAAAGTGGATTTGCCTTTAGTAAATAACCCTCATTGTGACTGCAAACACCAACTTTACTACAAAAAATACTTTTGAGCATTGAAAGAAGAAGTCACACATTGTTGATTCTCAATCTTTTTTATCAAAGCACAATCACATGTGCATTTATAAAAGGTTTTTTAGAACAAACCAACATGTTTGTTGTACAACAATTATTTAGGTCACATTAAAAAGTAGAAATTGCCTTTTAACCACTTGACGACCGCCTCACGCCGATGTACGTCGGCAAGGTGGCACGGACAGGCAAAATCATGTACATGTACGTGATTTGCCTTCCGCGGGTGGGGGGTCCGATCGGTCCCCCCCCGGTGCCCGAGGCGGTCGCCATTTCTTCCCGGGCGATGAGAGGTGAGGGGGTGGCCATCCATTGTTGGCCACCCCCTCCCGATCGCTCCCGGCGAATGAGAATGCTTCCTTTCCCTCTGCAATGTAAACAGAGGGAAAGGAAGTGATGTCATCTCTCCTCGAGCCGGTCTTTTCGTCGCCGCGCCGAGGAGAGAAGACATCAAGTAAGTCTGCACAACACTACACATCCAGTAGAACACGCCAGGCACACTTGTCACCCCCCATCACCCCCCGATCACCCCCTGATCACCCCCCTGTACCCCCTGTCACTCTGACACCAATAGCATTTTTTTTTTTTTGCATTGGTGTCAGTTTGTGTCAGTTAAAAGTTTTAGGGCAGTTAGGTTAGCCCCCTTTAGGTCTAGGGTACCCCCCCTTAGGTCCAGGGTACCCCCCTAACCCCCCCTAATAAAAGTTAACCCCTTGATTACCCCCCGTCACCAGTGTCGCTAAGCGATCGTTTTTCTGATCGCTGTATTAGTGACACAGGTGACGCTAGTTAGGGAGGTAAGTATAAAGGTTTGCTGTCAGTGTTTTATAGCGACAGGGACCCCCATATACTACCTGCTAAAGGTTTTAACCCCCTGATTGCCCCCTAGTTAACCCTTTCACCAGCGATCACCGTATAAGTGTTACGGGTGACGCTGGTTAGATAGTTTGTTTTTTGTAGTTTATTACAGTTTATTACAGTTTATTATAGTTTATTATAGTTTTAGGGCACCCGCCGTTTATTACCCTATAAAGGTTTAACCCCCTAATTGCCCGGCGGCGATAGAAGTTAAGTTTTTAGGATCAGATAAGGTCTGCGTCGCCCCAGGCAGCGTCAGGTTAGCGCCAGTACCGCTAAAACCCACGCACGCAGCATACACCTCCCTTAGTGCTATAGTATCTGAGCGGATCGATATCTGATCCGATCAGATCTATACTCCCCAGCAGTTTAGGGTTCCCTGAAACGCAGTGTTAGCAGGATCAGCCCAGATACCTGCTAGCACCTGCGTTTTGCTCCTCGGCCCAGCCCTGCCCAGCCCACCCAAGTGCAGTATCGATCGATAACTGACACTTACAAAACACTAAGCACACATAACTGCAGCGTTCGCAGAGTCAGGCTTGATCCCTGCGATCGCTAACAGTTTTTTGGTAGAGTTTTGATACAGTCGCTGACAGTCAGGAGCTTTTTTGCCTGTGAGTCTCACTAGTGTACCCCTAAATTTAGAGCCCAAAATGGCAAATCGAAGGTACACTAGTGAAGAGGCCTACACGTTTCTGAGTATGACAGATAGTGAAGAGGAAGTCACTCATCTGTCAAGTTCAGGCTCAGAATACGAACCTGTAGAGGACAGCGGCTCCATGACAGATAGCTCTGACGACAGAGTTGTGGTCCCTGCTAAGGTCAGGCGTACCAGACCCCAATCTTCTTCTGTCCTTGAAGTGCAAGAACCGCAGGGCTCTCGTATGGAGCAGAGCAGTACTAGCGCCGCTACTCCTTCTGGTGAACTGGCAAGCACCAGCGGCCTAGTACACCCTGGTCGTACATCCAGCACTGCAGTATCACGTGGTGACGTGGCGAGTCCCATAAGTGCAGTTCAAGCTGGCGAGGTGGCAAGCACTAGTAGTGTCCCGCTGCCACCAAGAAGACAAAGACAGGCCCGTCGTGCCCATAGTGCCCTTCCTGCTGCATTGACCAATTCGAATTGGGAACCCACCACTTCTGCAGCACCCGTACTTCCCCCTTTCACTGGCCAACCCGGAATTCAGGTGGAAACAGTTGACTTTACGCCACTGGATTTTTATTCACTGTTTTTCACCGAAGATCTCTATAGATCTATTGTGGACCAAAGCAATTTATACGCTGGTCAACACATCGCCGCTAATCCCCAGTCCTCCCTTGCCAGAGATTGGAGACCAATTACGGTCTCCGAATTTAAGACCTTTCTGGGCCTTTCCCTCCTCATGGGGTTGAATAAAAAGAGTAAGTTGCGGTCATATTGGTCCACTGACCCAATTTACCATTCACCCTTGTTCTCTGCTTCCATGGCCAGGGCACGATACGAGCAGATTTTGCGGTTCATGCACTTCAACGACAATGAACTCTGTCGTCCTCGTGGAGACCCTGCATACGATCGGCTCTACAAAATTCGGCCCCTCGTAAACCACTTCAACCAACGTTTTGCAGACTTGTTTACCCCCCATCAAGTTGTCTGCGTTGATGAGTCCCTGATTAAGTTTTCTGGCCGCTTGTCATTCAAACAGTACCTTCCCAGCAAGCGTGCCAGATACGGGGTCAAGATGTATAAGCTCTGTGACAGGGCCACAGGCTATACATGTAGATTTATGGTTTACGAGGGAAAAGATAGTCACGTAGAGCCGACAAACTGCCCTGACTACATAGGAAGCGCTGGCAAGATAGTGTGGGACTTGGTGTCACCCTTATTCGGAAAGGGGTACCACTTGTACGTGGACAATTATTATACGAGCGTGCCACTTTTTAGTCACTTGTTTGTTTAGCAGATTGGAGCATGTGGCACCGTGCGACCTAATCGCCAGGGCTTTCCCCAGCGGCTTGTAGATTCCCATCTTAGGCTGGGGGAGAGAGCCTGCTTGCAGTATAATAATTTGCTCGCTATGAAGTGGAGGCATAAGAAGAATGTTTTCGTTCTCACCTCCCTTCATGCAGACACGACGACCCAAATTCCTACGGCGACTGGTGTTGTGGAGAAACCCCTCTGTGTCCACGAATACAACCTTAATATGGGAGGGGTGGACCTCAACGACCAGTTGTTGGCGCCGTACCTAGTTGCCCGTAAGGCCAGACGCTGGTACAAAAAAGTGTCTGTATACTTATTTCAATTGGCTTTGCTGAATGCTCATGTGCTGTACAGAGCTTCAGGACAGACTGGATCCTTCCTTAAATTCCAGGAAGAGATCGTCAGAGCCCTTCTGTTTCCAGACGGTGCTCTACCTCACCTTCCCCAACCAAATGCAGTAAGCCGGCTGCATGAGCGGCATTTTCTTTATGCCATCCCGAGTACCCCTACCCAACGAGCCCCCCAAAAAAGATGTCGTGTCTGCAGCAAGCGCGGATTTAGGCATGACACCCAGTCTTATTGTCCCTCCTGTCCTGGCAATCCTGGTCTTTGCATGGGTGAATGCTTTGAACGCTACCATACATTAGTTGAGTATTAGCGTAGGGTTCAGCACTGCACAGACTAGGCACACTAACACAGGGTCTCCCAAGATGCCATTGCATTTTGAGAGACCCAAACCTGGAACGAGTTACAAAAGTTAAAAGTTACTAAAAAAATAAAAATAAAAAAAAAATAAAAAAAAATAAAAACACAAAAAAAAATATAAAATAAAAAAACCAAAAATAGTTGTTGTTTTATTGTTCTCTCTCTCTCTATTCTCTCTCTATTGTTCTTCTCTTTTTTACTCTATTCTATTCTGCAATGTTTTATTGTTATTATGTTTTACCATGTTTCCTTTTCAGATTTTTTATACTTTACCGTTTACTGTGTTTTGTTGGTAACCATTTTATTGTTTTCAGGTACGCCATTCAGTTGCAGCGCGGATTTATTTATCTTGACAGCAACAGCGTTTGCTCCCACGATATATAAAGCCGTGACTCCAGCGCTGTCGGAGGTGATTTCACCACCACAGTTACATACTTCAGCATATATGCCGAAGCGTGGGGGCAGCAGTGGGTGGAGGAGCAATTTGCTCCTGCCTTTTGCGGGAGGATGCCCCCATGCTTCGGCATATATATATTTTAGGCACAGGTTGCGTTAAATGTTTTATTTTTTACTATGTTTTTTTTTTGTATTTGCTTTGCAGGTATGGTAAGTCTTACTGTTATACTGTAATGTTACTTTGTTTTATTGTTAACCATCATTTGCTTAGCAGGTACGCCATTCAGTTGCAGCGCGGATTTATTTATCTTGACAGCAACAGCGTTTGCTCCCACGATATATAAAGCCGTGACTCCAGCGCTGTCGGAGGTGATTTCACCACCACAGTTACATACTTCAGCATATATGCCGAAGCGTGGGGGCAGCAGTGGGTGGAGGAGCAATTTGCTCCTGCCTTTTGCGGGAGGATGCCCCCATGCTTCGGCATATATATATTTTAGGCACAGGTTGCGTTAAATGTTTTATTTTTTACTATGTTTTTTTTTTGTATTTGCTTTGCAGGTATGGTAAGTCTTACTGTTATACTGTAATGTTACTTTGTTTTATTGTTAACCATCATTTGCTTAGCAGGTACGCCATTCAGTTGCAGCGCGGATTTATTTATCTTGACAGCAACAGCGTTTGCTCCCACGATATATAAAGCCGTGACTCCAGCGCTGTCGGAGGTGATTTCACCACCACAGTTACATACTTCAGCATATATGCCGAAGCGTGGGGGCAGCAGTGGGTGGAGGAGCAATTTGCTCCTGCCTTTTGCGGGAGGATGCCCCCATGCTTCGGCATATATATATTTTAGGCACAGGTTGCGTTAAATGTTTTATTTTTTACTATTTTTTTTTTTTGTATTTGCTTTGCAGGTATGGTAAGTCTTACTGTTATACTGTAATGTTACTTTGTTTTATTGTTAACCATCATTTGCTTAGCAGGTACGCCATTCAGTTGCAGCGCGGATTTATTTATCTTGACAGCAACAGCGTTTGCTCCCACGATATATAAAGCCGTGACTCCAGCGCTGTCGGAGGTGATTTCACCACCACAGTTACATACTTCAGCATATATGCCGAAGCGTGGGGGCAGCAGTGGGTGGAGGAGCAATTTGCTCCTGTCTTTTGTGGGAGGATGCCCCCATGCTTCGGCATATATAAATGGTGCATGTATGCCCATCATTAGAAGTGGGTGGATGAAGGGAGGTATTCTAATGGTGGGCATACCCACCGATCAATATCTTTTTTTCGTTCAGCCCACAGGCTGCATGAAAAAAAGGTTTACAATATATGCCTAACAAGGACCAGCAACATACTGGTATGTTGCTGGACTTTGAGTGGTTATACCAGAATGATGCCTGCAGGTTTAGGTATCATCTTGGTATCATTCTTTTCAGCCAGCGGTTGGCTTTCATGTAAAAGCAATCCTAGCGGCTAATTAGCCTCTAGACTGCTTTTGCAAGCAGTGGGAGGGAATGCCCCCCCCCCTCCCCCACCGTCTTCGATGTTTTTCTCTGGCTTTCCTGTCCCAACAGGGAACCTGAAAATGCAGCAGGTGATTCAGCCAGCTGACCATAGAGCTGATCAGAGACCAGAATAGCTCCAAACATCTCTATGGCCTAAGAAACCGGAAGCTATGAGCATTTCATGACTTAGATTTCGCCGAATGTAAACAGCGCCATTGGGAAATTGGGAAAGCATTTTATCACACCGATCTTGGTGTGGTCAGATGCTTTGAGGGCAGAGGAGAGATCTAGGGTCTAATAGAGCCCAATTTTTAAAAAAAAGAGTACCTGTCACTACCTATTGCTATCATAGGGGATATTTACATTCCCTGAGATAACAATAAAATTAATTAAAAAAAAATAAAAATGAAAGGAACAGTTTAAAAATAAGATAAAAAAGCAAAAAAATAATAAAGAAAAAAAAAAAAAAAAAAAAAGCACCCCTGTCCCCCCCTGCTCTTGCGCAAAGGCGAACGCAACCATCGGTCTGGCGTCAAATGTAAACAGCAATTGCACCATGCATGTGAGGTATCACCGCGAAGGACAGAACGAGGGCAGTAATTTTAGCAGTAGACCTCCTCTGTAAATCTAAAGTGGTAACCTGTAAAGGCTTTTAAAGGCTTTTAAAAATGTATTTATTTTGTCGCCGCTGCGCGTTTGTGCGCAATTTTAAAGCATGTCATGTTTGGTATCCATGTACTCAGCCTAAGATCATCTTTTTTATTTCATCAAACATTTGGGCAATATAGTGTGTTTTAGTGCATTAAAATTTAAAAAAGTGTGTTTTTTCCCCAAAAAATGCGTTTGAAAAATCGCTGCGCAAATACTGTGTGAAAAAAAAATATGAAACACCCACCATTTTAATCTGTAGGGCATTTGCTTTAAAAGAAATATATAATGTTTGGGGGTTCAAAGTAATTTTCTTGCAAAAAAAAATTATTATTTCATGTAATCAAAAAGTGTCAGAAAGGGCTTTGTCTTCAAGTGGTTAGAAGAGTGGGTGATGTGTGACATAAGCTTCTAAGCCTGGTTTCACACATGTGCGGTGCGAATTGAAGCTCAGGTTTCACTGGGGAGATAACAATCTCCTGTTCAACGGATTCATTGCGTTTTTGCTCAGGATTAGAGAGCAGGGAGAGGGGGAGGGAGGGGGGGGAGAGGGGGAGGTGTAGTGAGGAGAAAGAGAAAATCCTTGTTCAGAACGCAATGCATCTGCAAATCAGATGCGTTCCCATAGGAGATAATAGGGTTGTAGTTCGCACCGCAATGCCCAAAAAACGCACACGTTTTTTGTGCAATGCGCAGTGCGAATGCAACGCACATATGTGAACCAGATGCATTCATATGAATGTATTTTAAAATGTCCTGCGAATTAGATGCGGTGTAAGCCGCATCTAATTCACATAGGTGTGAACCCGGGCTAAATGTTGTGCATAAAATGCCAGGACAGTTCAAACCCCCCCCCAAATGACCCCATTTTGGAAAGTAGACACCCCAAGCTGTTTGCTGAGAGGCATGTCGAGTCCATGGAATATTTTATATTGTGACACAAGTTGCGGGAAAGAGACAAATCTTTTTTTTTTTTTTTTTTTTTTTTGCACAAAGATGTCACTAAATGATATATTGCTCAAACATGCCATGGGAATATGTGAAATTACACCCCAAAATACATTCTGTTGCTTCTCCTGAGTATGGGGATACCACATGTGTGAGACTTTTTGGGAGCCTAGCCGTGCACGGGACCCCGAAAACCAAGGCCCGCTTTCAGGCTTTCTAAGGGCGTAAATTTTTGATTTCACTCTTCACTGCCTAGCACAGTTTCGGAGGCCATGGAATGCCCAGATGGCACAACCCCCCCCCAAATGACCCCATTTTGGAAAATAGACACCCCAAGCTATTTGCTGAGAGGTATAGTGAGTATTTTGCAGACCTCACTTTTTGTCACAAACTTTCGAAAATTGAAAAAAGAAAAAAAAAATACATTTTTCTTGTCTTTCTTCATTTTCAAAAACAAATGAGAGCTGCAAAATATTCACCATGCCTCTCAGCAAATAGCTTGGGGTGTCTACTTTCCAAAATGGGGTCATTTGGGGGGGGTTTGTGCCATCTTGGCATTTTATGGCCTTCAAAACTGTGATAGGTAGTGAGGAGTGGAATCACAACTTAACGCCCTTAGAAATCCTGAAGCCGGTGCTTGGTTTTCGGGGCCCCGTATGCGGCTAGGCTCCCAAAAAGTCCCACACATGTGGTATCCCCGTACTCAGGAGAAGCAGCAGAATATATTTTGGGGTGTAATTCCACATATGCCCATGGCATGTTTGAGCAATATATCATTTAGTGACAACTTTGTGCAAAAAAAAAAAAAAAATTGTCACTTTCCCGCAACTTGTGTCAAAATATAAAATATTCCATGGACTCAACATGCCTCTCAGCAAATAGCTTGGGGTGTCTACTTTCCAAAATGGGTTCATTTGGGGGGGGTTTGTGCCATCTGGGCTTTTTATGGCCTTCAAAACTGTGATAGGCAGTGAGGAGTGAAATCACAACTTTACGCCCTTAGAAATCCTGAAGGCGGTGCTTGGTTTTCGGGGCCCCGTATGCGGCTAGGCTCCCAAAAAGTCCACACATGTGGTATCCCCATACTCAGGAGAAGCAGCTAAATGTATTTTGGGGTGCAATTCCACATATGCCCATGGCCTGTGTGAGAAATATATCATTTAGTGACAACTTTGCGCAAAAAAAAAAAAAAATTGTCACTTTCCCGCAACTTGTGTCAAAAAATAAAATATTCCATGGACTCAACATGCCTCTCAGTAAATAGCTTGGGGTGTCTACTTTCCAAAATGGGGTCATTTGGGGGGGTTTTGTGCCATCTTGGCATTTTATGGCCTTCAAAACTGTGATAGGAAGTGAGGAGTGAAATCAAAAATTTATGCCCTTAGAAATCCTGAAGGCGGTGCTTGGTTTTCGGGGCCCCGTACGCGGCTAGGCGCCCAAAAAGTCCTAAACATGTGGTATCCCCATACTCAGGAGAAGCAGCAGAATGTATTTTGGGGTGTAATTCCACATATGCCCATGGCATGTTTGAGCAATATATCATTTAGTAACAACTTTGTGCAAAAAAAAAAAAAAAAGTGTTACTTTCCCGCAACTTGTGTCAAAATATAAAATATTCCATGGACTCAACATGCCTCTCAGCAAATAGTTTGGGGTGTCTACTTTCCAAAATGGGGTCATTTGGGGGGGTTTGTGCCATCTTGGCATTTTATGGCCTTCAAAACTGTGATAGGTAGTGAGGAGTGAAATCACAACATTACGCCCTTAGAAATCCTGAAGGCGGTGCTTGGTTTGCGGGGCCCCGTATGCGGCTAGGCTCCCAAAAAGTCCCACACATGTGGTATCCCCATACTCAGGAGAAGCAGCTAAATGTATTTTGGGGTGCAATTCCACATATGCCCATGGCCTGTGTGAGAAATATATAATTTAGTGACAACTTTGTGCAAAAAAAAAAAAAAAATTGTCACTTTCCCGCAACTTGTGTCAAAAAAGAAAGTATTCCATGGACTCAACATGCCTCTCAGCAAATAGCTTGGGGTGTCTACTTTCCAAAATGGGGTCATTTGGGGGGGTTTTGTGCCATCTGGGCATTTTATGGCCTTCAAAACTGTGATAGGTAGTGAGGAATGAAATCAAAAATGTATGCCCTTAGAAATCCTGAAGGCGGTGATTGGTTTTCGGGGCCCCGTACGCGGATAGGCTCCCAAAAAGTCCCACACATGTGGTATCCCCATACTCAAGAGAAGCAGCTGAATGTATTTTGTGGTGCAATTCCACATAGGCCCATGGCCTGTGTGAGCAATATATCATTTAGTGACAACTTTTTGTAAATATTTTTTTTTTTTTTGTCATTATTCAATCACTTGGGACAAGAAAAATAAATATTCAATGGGTTCAACATGCCTCTCAGCAATTTCCTTGGGGTGTCTACTTTCCAAAATGGGGTCATTTGGGGGGGGTTTGTACTGCCCTGCCATTTTAGCACCTCAAGAAATGACATAGGCAGTCATAAACTAAAAGCTGTGTAAATTCCAGAAAATGTACCCTAGTTTGTAGACGCTATAACTTTTGCGCAAACCAATCAATATACTCTTATTGACATTTTTTTTACCAAAGACATGTGGCCGAATAAATTTTGGCCTAAATGTATGACTAAAATTGAGTTTATTGGATTTTTTTTATAACAAAAAGTAGAAAATATCATTTTTTTTCAAAATTTTCGGTCTTTTTCCGTTTATAGCGCAAAAAATAAATATGGCAGAGGTGATCAAATGCCATCAAAAGAAAGCTCTATTTGTGGGAAGAAAAGGACGCAAATTTCGTTTGGGTACAGCATTGCATGACCGCGCAATTAAAAGTTAAAGCGACGCAATGCCAAATTGGAAAAAGACCTCTGGTCCTTAGGCAGCATAATGGTCCGGGGCTCAAGTGGTTAAGGTAAAACAGGCATGTTTAAAACCAACAAGAAATACACAACTCTGGAACTTACAAAGTTCAACTTTTATAGAAATTGAAGGCAATATCAGACATGAGTATTTATAAACTGTGTTTGATGTTGCGTTCAGCAGATGGGGAGAAGTCACCCCTTGAAAAGCCAAATTTTGAAGGTGCACACAAATTGCTGAATGTCAACATGTGCTAGCTACCATAATGGGGGATCAGCGGACGTGTTTTGTGGGTGCAACCCCTTCCTCTCAGCTACTTTATTATTGAGGAAGGGGTTGCACCCCCAAAATGCGTACATTGATCTCCCGTGATGGCAGATAGCACATGTTGACACACTGTGTGCATCTTCAAAATTTGGCTTTTCTATAATATGTCACAAAATTGTCACAAAATTGTGAGAAAAACAAAAACACAAAGCAGAAATAAGTTAGGGATATCTAGGGGTTTTAAATTCTCCCCAAAACATCAATGATGTTCTTCATTTTGTTTTGAACATCATTGATGTTTTGCTTGATGTTTTCCAAGTCCCTATTACACCCCATTATCTCCTCGATCAGGATCTGGGCACTTTCACTGGTGAAATGACCTTCTTCCACAACATCACGATCACCTAAAAATATATATAAAAAAAAAACACACCATGTATTATAAATATGCCGGCATCCATCTCTTACCTGAGCCTGTGGTCGCAGACACTTACCTGTTGTGGTGACAATTTCCACCACGTCTCCCTCCTCCTCCTCTGCTTGGGTTTGGGGGATTTCCACTTCTTCATGAGGTGGGGGGTCTGTTGTCTCCTCTGATGAGTGGTGTCCTCCGAGTCTTTTCTCTCCTATGTAAAAAAAATAGGTATACTTAGCACACAGATATTTGATGGCAGAAATAGGAATATGAAACATTGCTTGGAAGTAGGGTACAATTGTCTGTTTTGGCAGAGTTCCAAGATGAAGAAATATTTTTGTCCTTTTCAAGCTTGAATACTTACCTGTTTTGTACAAGCTTCAAAGATGGAGTCACCCCTATAGTATACACTGGAGCACCTGTGTGGGCCCCCTAATAAAAAGGGTGTTCTTTTGTCCCACACTAGTGCTCCAGCATCCAGATATGTAAACAGCTGCTGAGTGTCCTCTCCTTACACAGAATCTAGTTTGCATTTCATTCTAGTTACTAACCCATCTAGACACCAAAATTATTTTAAGAGAAGTAGGCCTGAAAAAATGTATTGAACTGCATCTGGACAAAACATGGTGTTTTATTGGCCGAACGAACAATGTTTCCTACGAAAAAATAATGTGTCCATGAACATGAAAGTTGCCATTTTAAATTGTACAACAGTAAAGAAAAGCACATGATCCTATACTGATCGTGCTCCCTTAATTTGAGGTCCAACCACCTCTTCCTCAGTTGATCCTTGGATCGCCGTACCCAAAAATTCCTGTGCAGACTCTTCACAACTTTTGCCATGATCTTGACCTTTCTTACATTGGGGTTGGGGTAAGGTCCATACTTCCCGTCATAGTCAGCCCTCTTCAATATGTCCACCATCTCCACCATCTCCACAAAGGACATATTTGATGCCTTAAATCTTCTCCGGGATCATGTTTCTGGCTCTGGCCTTTCCTCCTCCTCGTTGCTGTAATTAGCACGCACCTGCTCTATCTCCGCTATGTGCTCTCCCCCCACTGCGCCGAATGAGAAGGGGCGGGGAATAGAGTAGAAAGAACGTCAGGGGCGGGCGGGGTTTCATGCATGCACACTGTATATAAAGCGTAACACACATGCGTCGTACGTACGATCTGTGAGCGGAGGAAGGAGTATAGGAGGCGCCGATCGTGATAACGAAGGTAACATTTAAAATTGGGCCTATACTGCTTATAGATTGAGGCCTATATTGAGACAAGATTAGGAGACTTTAGCCTGACATTAGGGTTTGTCTTGTGTTGTGCCTTGCAGAGAAAATGGATATATTGAATGATCAGGACTTTATCCCCATATTCATTGATATGTACAGGGAGCTGCCCTGTCTGTGGCATGTAAACCACCCACATTATAAGAATCAAACAAAGAGGATGGCAGCACTGGATAAATTGCTGGAATTTGTGAAGCCGGTGATCCCCACGGCAGATATCCCCTATTTGAAGGCCCTAATTGGTGGCATGAGGAGCACTTATCTAAGGGAGCGCAAGAAGGTCCAGGATTCCCTGAGATCAGCAGCTGCAGATGCCATTTATGTCCCCAGGCTGTGGTACTATGACAGACTGCAGTTTCTGGCAGGTCAGACTGAACCCAGGCCAGCACTCTCCACTCTTCCTTCCCCCCCAGCTGAGGCTTCTGACATCCCACCTGGGCCTTCCAGGCAGCAACATGCGGAGCAGCCCAGCTTGAGCCAGGTATTGTATTCTTCTAAATATTTTTGTTGGTCAAATGAATGATGTTAAATCTATGTTAGTTTGGATTCCTAGTTTCTGATTGTGATTGATGAACCAAAAACTAAAACGATGTCCCTTTTTCACAGGAAAGTCTCAGCCAGGAGGTGGCCGGGCCCAGTAGCCTGCCCAATATCCAGGTCCCTCCCCTCCACCTTCAACCAAAAAGGGGCAGGAAGAGGAGTAACCAGGAGGAGGCAGCAATTGGCCTATTTATGAAGGCTACTGCGGCCCTCAGAACCCCCCACAGTGTTCAGGAGTACTTTGCATACATAACAGCCTGCAAAATGCTGGAAATGGAGGAGAGCCAACGCTTAATATGTGAGTATATCATCTTCCAAGCACTAAATAGGGGGTTGAGGGGCCAATTCACAAGCCAAAGCCACGTTTGTGAACTCAACCATGGTCCTCCGCCTCCACATCCTCCTCCTCCTGCCACACCTCCAACACCAGAGCCACAGCCTGGAAGGAAGAAGGAAGCATCTAAGGAATACCAGAGAGCGAGGACCTGGGTTCAGTCTGGTCTGACAAAAGATGCAGGCTCTTGTATGACCACAGCCTGGGGACATGTATGTCATCTGCTGCTGTTCATGATCTCTTGGACTACTTCCTTATATATGGACTCCTCAGGCCACCAATTTTGCAGTAAAATAGTTGATGTGTGCCCTGGGGGCCAGAGGCTTTGCAAATTTCTGCAGTTTATCCAGCGTTGCCTCCCTCTTTGTTTGGTTAGGACCCCTTAATAAAGGTATTTTTATTTCGATTATACTCGCCTATGTGTGTTTTCTTTCAAAAAGGACAGTTTGTTTGTGAGGAGGCAGGGACATTTCAAAAATACAATGTGAAATTAACAAGAGACACCAAGCAACCTCCTTGAGATTAAATAATACAAGATAATAATGGTGTTGTGGTAACTTGACACAAACACACCCAAAACTATTCTGGAGTAAATAAAAAAAAATTTACAAAAAATAACAGGAGATCAGGATTTCAAAAAAAAAAAAAAATTCTAAAAACATCCAAAATTTTTTTTTTTTTCGGGAGATGTAACTAATCAAAATATTATATTCATGAAATCATGATAAATAATAAAGAAAGAAGTTTGTGAGAAGTCTGTGTGAATATGAGCAGCAAAACAACTTCATTCTTCTAGCATTATAAAGAAGAAGAGAGTGCGCTGCATTAAACAATTTAAAACATTGCAGCCTGACGAAAGTGCTATATCCATTACGAACGCTAATTTTACCAGACCGAGCAGTTCCGTCTCGGAATTTATTCTGAGCATGCTTGGTACTTTGTGCGTCGGAATTGTCCACACACGGTCGGAATTGACACGAACGGATTTTGTTGTCGGAAAATTTTATAGCCTGCTCTCAAACTTTGTGTGTCGGAAAATCCGATGGAAAAAGTCTGATGGAGCCCACACACGGTCGGAATTTCCGACAACAAGCTCCGATCGCACATTTTCCGTCGGAAAATCCGACCGTGTGTACAGAGCATAAGACCTGATTGGCTAAAGCAATGCACCTGACCGCTGTTCAGGTGCAAGGCTTTGCCCAATCAGGGCACAGTGAATAGCTGGTTGTTAAGGTGCAGGCTGGGAAGCCAGCCACTGCGTCCTTAACAACGGATGTAGAAATTTGAAAGCATGGTGCTAAAGTGTAGCCAACATTCCAAGAACAGAATATATAGAATACCTTAAGAACCACCTTGGGGGGAGGACTATTATAGGCTACATTGAAATACACAGTACCACAATATATTAAAATGACGTGGCTGAAGTATAATAAATTGCACAAATAGCTCATATCATGCCAGTCAATGAGCTTGGATTAAAAGAGCAAGGCACCCGAAGCATTTCAAAGTCACCTTCTTCCTTCTTCCTCAGGGGTGCCAAAATGGGGATTTATACAGTAGACTATAATTGAAGAATACAACAAATTAATTTTAGTGTGCCATATAACAAAGATATTCATGTAAAAGAAATACATAGTAAGATTAAAAAAAATATGAAATAAACAGCAAAAGCATAACATCATGTAACAAAGATTGATACTGACCAAGATGTGTGTTATCCGTGCTAACTAAACCCCTATTTTTAACGCAGACTGTTGGACAGGTTTATTTGGTCAGTTGGCAGACTGGTTGGTGAGTTGAGCTATGGAATGTTCTGTTTTTGTCTTTCATGTGATTGCCCTTCCATATGCTCCTTGTTGTGAAGGCCAGTTATAGGTGGGGCAGGGGCCATTTGTTTGTTACTAATGAGAAAAGTATACATTTAATTAGCATATCTGGATGTATAAATTAGCAAATATACTAAATTGATTGGAAAAATATGCACTTACATATATTTGTTAGTACAGGAGGCAAGCAATCCACTCAGCCAGAGTGAATAGTGCCAAAAACACACTGGAGTGTGAGAAAGGTCCTATCTTAGCCATCTATTTATTGGTGGCCTTGCCTAAAAAATAGATTGGTGACTGTCTTATTAAGCTTAAGAAGTAATACAATATGGTACAAAGTAGATGTTCTATCTCTCAAAGGGTATAAGAGGACCAGATCAAAGTACTTTAATACTTGTTCAGAACATGGAGTGAATCTCATGGTATAAGGCAGTGGAGTCCAAAGGAACACCTGTGCTCTATAATGGGACACAGCCAATGACAGATCGCACTGCAACGCTGCCCCGCCGGTGCAAATGAGGCGCAATTCAGAAAGACATCAGATGACATCCACTCGGATCGATGCAAGTCCCACCCAGCCTTAATTTTGTTATAGCCTGAGCAGGAAAGGGTTAAGACAAAATGGAATCTTATTGAAACACGTGGACCCTTTAGTTAAGAATAATCAAATAAGCTGTATCAAACAATGTGTCATCTGTGATTGGAACCATTCTCTACGATCCATTATCAATGGTCACTGCAGTCTCCCAAGCAACAACATAGGGTGCTCCATCATGACATACAAAACAACTGAACCGGGGGACTCGCATAGTGTAAAACTGCATACCAATTTATTAAGTAAAAAAGAAGCTAGCTACTCACAAGATTAATAACATAAGCAAGCACTTAGATAAAAAGTACCAGTCCAAGGTTCAGATCCAACAGTGTCCTGATTTAGGCTGCATTGTGATGTCACGAGTGTAAGCGTTTCATCACGATTGACATCATTGGGATTAGTATTAAATGTTAGGGTTAAGGGCTAGGGTTAGGGTAAAGGGCTAGAAGTAAGGACTAGGGTTAGAGTTAAGGCCTAGGGTTAGGGTTAAATGTAAGGGTTAGGGTTAAGGGCTAGGGTTAAGGACTAGAGTTAGGGTAAATATTAGGGATAGGATTAAGGGCTAGGGTTAGGGTTAAATATTAAAGGTAAAAGGTAAACCAGGTAGAGCTCTGCTCTGATGGGGAAAGTCATAGATTTTTTTATCCCTGCAAAGCAGGGAATAAAATCCATCACTTCCCTTAGTAAAAGCAGCACACAGTTTACACAAAAACACAGTTAACCTTTTGATCACCCTTAATGTTTAAACCCTTCCCAGCCAGTGTTATTAGTACAGTGACAGTGCGTATTTTTAGCACTGATCACTGTATTAGTGTCATTGGATCCCAGTCAAAAGTTTCAGTATGTTTCCGATTGTCCATCACAATATTGAAGTCCCACTGTAAGTTACTGAAGTTGCCATTACTGGTATAAATAAATAACATTTCCAATATACAATATATACCATAGTTTGTAGATGCTATATCTTTTGCGCAAACCGATCAATATAAGCTTATTGTGATTTTTTTTACCAAAAATATGTAGCAGAATACATATTGACCTAAATTTATGAAGAAATTAGATTTAAAAATTTTTATTGGATATGTTTTAAAGCAGAAAGTAAAAAAATATTTTTTTTTCAAAATTTTCATGCTTTTTTTGTTTATAGCACAAAAAAAACACCAAAAAAACTCTATTTGTGGGAAAAAATTATAGAAATGTTATTTGGATATAGTGTTTTATGACCGCGCAATTGTCAGTTGAAGTAAGGCATTGCTGCATCACAAAAAAATGTCCTGATCATTAAGGGGGGTAAATATTCCAGAGGTCAAATGGTTAATTTTTACTGCTAACCTTAACCTTAACTCTTAACTCTTACCCCAACCTTAAGTCTAGTTCTAACCCTAACCCTTTCCCTAAGCCTATCGCTAATCCTAACCCTAACTCTAATGCCCCATACACACGAGAGGAATTCCAGCCAGCAAAAGATTGAGAGCATGTTCTCAATTTTTCAGTCAGAAAAAGTGCCGATCTGAAATTCCAATCATCTGTACCAATTTCGCCGCGCAAAATTCCTACGCATGCTCGGAAACAATTCGGCGGATGCTCGGAAGCATTAAACATAATTTTCTCGGCTCGTCATAGTGTTGTACGTCACCGCGTTCTTGACGTGTGCCATGCAAACGTTTGTGTGTATGCAAGCCAAGCTTGAGCGGAATTCCGTCGGAAAAACCATTCAAGATTTTTCTGACGGAAATTCCGCTCATGTGTACGCGGCATAACTCCAAGTCTAGTCCTAACCTTAACATTTAACCTTAACCCTAACCCTAGCTCTTAACCCTAACATTTAGTCATAACCCTAGCCTTTAACCCAAACCCTAGCCCTTAACCCTAACCCTAACATAGGACTTTGAACATATAAAGCTTCCTGCACTACTTTGATGCAACTTTGATGCTACTTGAATGCAAGAACATGTAAAGTTACACCAAAGTTGCACTCCATGAACAGAACTGTCATACTTTCCTATTAGCCAAAAAACCAACAATATGCAAAATTGATCAAAAAACGCGTCAAAGACACATGTTCAAAAATTCAAAACGTACTGCAAAATGCGCCTAAAAAACACATCAACCCCAACCTGCTAAGATGTGAACCTTATCTTTAGACCCCTTTCACATTGAGGTGTTTTTATGGCGCTTTTGGCCTGAAAATGGCTCCTGTAAAGCACCTGAAAAACGCCTCCCCTGCAGCCCCAGTGTGAGAGCACGAGTGCTTTCAAACTGGAGCGGTGCACTTGCAGGACGTTAGAAAAAGTCCTGTGAGCAGCATCTTTTGGGCGGTGCAGGTGCGGTGAATACACCGCTCCTGCACCACCCCTGCCATTGGAATCAATGGGCACCGCTGCCAAAGCACCTACAAAGCACTTCAGCAGTGGCGCTTTGTGGGCCCTATTAACCCTTTATGCAGCCGCTAGTGGGGGTTAAAAGCACCCTGCTAACGGCCGAAAAGTGCCGCTAAAGTTAACGTACCCCCGCCCCAGTGTGAAAGTATCCTAAATGACATGCCTGGGGGATACCCTTAACCTTCCTGTGAAGTGATGAATCTGGGTGATGTATACAGACTACTATAGCAAAATTGATACTTACTAGACATGTGCAGAATGGAAAAATTTGTTTTGTTTTGTTACTAATTTCGTTTCATTATGGAATTCGTTTAGCTTGGTTTTGAAATTCATTTAATTTAGTTTCTTATTGATTAATATTTGTAAATGTGGTACAGCGCTGCGCTAAAAACAAACTGGGGGAGCAGCCAACACACCCGTAGACTCAAGGGCAGAAATACCAACGAAAAAATATAAAGTGTGGCGCTAATAGTAGCAATATATGAAACTAAGCATTGGGTAATATCACACAATAAAAATGTGAAACAGAATTAACACGTGAACACAAATGACAGTGACTAATGAACAGAGATAATAAGTAAATATATGTGTTCAATGCAAATATTAAATATAATCTAAAGCAATAAGGGAAATATGTGATAACAGTGCATAAACAGTTATCTAATGTAAAGTCCAAAACACCAAAAAAAACGTGACAGCAGTGCATGAACAATATTAGGCAGGTGTTTTCTCATATGTGTAGAAAAACTTTCAATCCAGTAGCCTGGTAGGTACATAGACTATAGAGGACCCGAGGTGCACGGAAGTTTGGAAACAGTGCCAGGACCATCACCAGAAGTTATGGAGGCTTACCGGAAGATATGGCCTGAAATGGCGTATGCCATACAGGTCAAAAAGGCTTAGTGACCAACAGGTCTAGACGTATTATCCGGTCAGGAGTTATCGTCACACAAACCATGGGGAGGAAGAATCAGTCAACACGACTTCCACATTGATAGATATACCACCGTAGACCATGCGAAAGATTCGTATTACATGTGAGGAATAAAAACACTCACATAGTGTAATAACGTAAAACTTGGATTTATTTAAAAAATGACAATAAAAAACAGACTCACATTTTTTGCAGATAAAATTAGCGTATCAATCGTGTAGCGGTAGCTGTGAGGGATCAACCCGACATGTTTCGACTAAGTAGTCGTCTGGACACCCCAGAAGACGACTACTTAGTCGAAACATGTTGGGTTGATCCCTCACAGCTACCGCTACTGTTTTTTATTGTCATTTTTTAAATAAATCCAAGTTTTACGTTATTACACTATGTGAGTGTTTTTATTCCTCACATGTAATACGAATCTTTCGCATGGTCTACGGTGGTATATCTATCAATGTGGAAGTCGTGTTGACTGATTCTTCCTCCCCATGGTTTGTGTGACGATAACTCCTGACCGGATAATACGTCTAGACCTGTTGGTCACTAAGCCTTTTTGACCTGTATGGCATACGTCATTTCAGGCCATATCTTCCGGTAAGCCTCCATAACTTCTGGTGATGGTCCTGGCACTGTTTCCAAACTTCCGTGCACCTCGGGTCCTCTATAGTCTACGTACCTACCAGGCTACTGGATTGAAAGTTTTTCTACACATATGAGAAAACACCTGCCTAATATTGTTCATGCACTGCTGTCACGTTTTTTTTGGTGTTTTGGACTTTACATTAGATAACTGTTTATGCACTGTTATCACATATTTCCCTTATTGCTTTAGATTATATTTAATATTTGCATTGAACACATATATTTACTTATTATCTTTGTTCATTAGTCACTGTCATTTGTGTTCACGTGTTAATTCTGTTTCACATTTTTATTGTGTGATATTACCCAATGCTTAGTTTCATATATTGCTACTATTAGCGCCACACTTTATATTTTTAGTTGCTTATTGATTAAAATTCGTATCTTTTATTCATTCTCTAACAAATTCCAACTTTTCAGAACAATTAGAATTCGGATTGGTCTAAAAACAATTGACCGATTCAAATTCTGTGTGAAGAAATAGCTGGTTGTTAAGCAGAAGGCCAGGAAGCCGGATGCCCGCGTCCTTAACAACCATAAGTCATCATCTGTCAGCCGGCTTCCCCACTGACAGATGCATGTAAAGAAAAGAATGCCGGCATTGTCCAGCAATAGAAAAATGTAAAAAAAAATAACGACGTGGGGTCCCCCCATGCCAACAAAAAAAATAAACTACTTGGGGTCCCTCATAAAATCCATACCAGACTCTTATCTGAGCATGTAGCCCGGCAGATCAGGAAAGAGGAGGACCAGCGAGTGTCCCCTATCCTGAACCATACCAGGCCACATGCCCTCAACATGGAGGGGTGGGTGCTTTGGGGCAGGGCATGTTGGGGCATGTTGATGGGAACAAGGACCTCTTCCTGACAACCCTGGGCTGTGGTTGTCAGGGTCTGTGGGCAGGGGGCTTATCGGAATCTGGAAGCCCCCAGATCCTGCCTCCCTCATGTGAATGGGTATCGGGTACATAGCACCCGTACCCATTCACCAAAAAAGTGTCAACAAATTATAAAAACACAGAGACAGCTTGACAAATACTTTCTTAAAAAATAAAAAACAGTGTGTCCCCAATGTAGATCCGTCATCAATCACGCTGCCTGTCGACCTGAAAAAAAAATTGTTCCCAGCATGCATTGGTTTGTGATGTCAGAAGGGGGACAATGCCACCAGGTGATGCAGACAGGTTATATTTTATAAGTTATATTTTATCTTTACAAAGTTTATTTTTACATTCATGTATTGATTTTGTCACTTACACATGTATGTATATGTTTTTGTGTTTTTTACAACATACATGTATCAGATGACTATTCATTTGTGCATCACCATGGGAACCCACTCCACAATTGTGTATCCATATACAATCTTAGATGAGTATAATTACTACTATACCATTTTTCCGCCATGGATTTTCACATGGGGAATTTCATTCATTTAATATTTTCTTTTTCCCCATATAATTTTTATACTGAGTTACTGCACGTTTTTGACATAACATGCACTGTCATATATTGCTTTTGATGCATCATTATTATTCACATAATTTTGTGTACATATTTTGTTTTTCCCTTGAATGAATGATAACGGATTACATCAATTGTTATTCCATTCAAAGTTCATCTCTTATATAAATTTTTTTCACACAGCATAAATATATGTCCTTTAATTAAATGGTATGTGATTTAAACACACGTATCATTTGGTTTTTCACAGCTTCACACTAGTATGTTTAATATATACACACCAGGAACGTATACACAGTGCTGGCCCCCATTATTTTGTCTATTTGGGGCCATTGCACGTACTTCCGCGCTATTTGCATGACACTATGCTAGTTTACATATGAGCTACGTCACTCAGTAAAGACGTTGCCGTCTTCTCAGTAATAATAGATGACCGCCCCCTGGGTAGAGAAGGAAGGGTGATACATTCTATGTCCTTCCATCCACTGCGCACGCGTATGACGCGTAGGCGCAGTACCACCTGCCCGATCATGGTGCGCGCGCACATCACCGCCTATCAACAGGCGACATATCGGTAATTAATCCTGGAGACGGCGCGCGTCCTTTATACACTCGTTTCCACACATTCTTTGTATCGAAGACTGTATATTTCTTATGCTCAATCTGCAAATATGTTTAATTCTCAAATATGATCATTCTGACAAATTTGATCTGTACATTATTAGACCCCATTGGTTATACTTCTGGTATCCACACTGGATTCCAATGTGAGGCGTGGAACGTACGCCGGGTGGCCATCTTGCCCGAATACCGTAAGTAGCAATTATGCACTCGTGGAGCTGTTTCTCATCAGTATTGCCGTATCCCCTATATATACTTTGTTGGCTGCAGTGGGGGAACCCCCCAGACGACGTCTAAGAGGACAAAATGCGTCGGGTAGGACCCCACTGCCGCCATATTTTCACAGTGCTGTTTTTAAAGGATTTACATGTGAGTGTATTTCTTAATTTTTAATAAATTTTACATTTGTTTATGGATTTACACTATGTGGCCTTTCCTCCTTCCTCCCTATTTGTCACCACCACCACTTGGTTCCTAACACCACTCTGAGGGACATATCAGCTTATGGTTCATCCCAAGATCACCATCTCTCCGGATCACCTACAGCCACTCACCACCCAAGCTTTGTCTGACCCAACTCGGCGTATGCCCCTTTGGGTCCATTAGATCCAGTAAGCCTCTTCATTGTTGGTGGTGGTGTGTCTGTCTTCACTCCAGATGTCATACACCTATTGATGTACTCCTTGTCTGAAGTCATATAACTTCCGAGGACTTCCTATTACTAGGATCAATACATATATGGAGGCTCTTCCCCCACATTCTACACCTAGAACTGTTGTTTCATTTTTTGCCTGGACATTGGACATCTTAAACTCTTTTAGCGCTACACTTATTTTGTTTCCTGATGCAGACAGGTGGTCTGCCCCTTCCCTATAAAAGAACTGTCAAACAGAGAAGCCTGCAGACTGTGAGCACTGATCAGTCCTGGCACCTCCTGCAGAACACAATAGCACAGCAGGGGGAGATCCCTGCACCAACATCGCTTAGTTTGTATGGTGTTCTCTCAGCTTTTTTTGTTCAGCCCAGTGGGTTGAATGAAAAAATAAACGTAACATGTGTACCAGGTTTAAGCCAGGATGCTGAATGAGACATTTGTATTTGTATTGTTGGAGAGTATTTGAAGAGGAATGCTGAACACTCCTGTTAAGATAACCTTATATTTGTGTTGGACTTTCACTTTCTTCCTAAATGTGGGCATATACAGTTGTGTGAAAAAGTATTTGCCCCCTTAATGATTTTTTATTTTTTTGCATATTTGTCACACTTAAATGACTCAGATTATCAAACAAATTTTACTATTACACAAAGATAACCTGAGTAAATACAAAATGCATTTTTTAATGATGGTTTCATTTATTAAGGCAAAAAAGCTTTCCAAACCTGCCTGGCTTAATGTGAAAAAGTAATTGCCCCCTAAACCTAATAACCAGTTGTGCCACTCTTGGCAGCAGCAACTGCAATCAAGCATTTGCAATAACTGGTAATGAATCTTTTACATTGCTGTGGAGCAATTTTGGCTCACTCTTCTTTGCAGAATTTTTTTAATTCAGCCACATTGGAGGGTTTTCCAGCATGAACGAACTGTGTAAGGTCATTATACAGCATCTGAATTGGATTTAAGTCCGGGCTTTGACTAGGCCACTCCAAAACCTAAATTTTGCTTTGTTTGAACCATTTGGAGGTGGCCTTGCTGTTGTGTTTCAGATCATTGTCCTGCTGTATAACCCAACTGCACTTGAGCTTGAGGTCACAAACTGATGGCCGGACATTCTCCTTTAGGATTTTCTGGTTGAGCTCAAAATTCATGGTTCCATCGATTATGGTAAGTCGTCCAGGAATGATGTTCTTATGAAATGCTGTATTAGTTTTATGCCAGATGTAAAGGGACGCACGCCTTCCAAAAAGTTAAATTTTTGTCTCATCGGTCCACAGAATATTTGCCTAAAAGTCTTGGGGTTAATCAAGATACTTTTTGGTAAATGTGAGATGAGCCTTTGTGTTATTATTGGTCAGCAGTGGCTTTGGCTTTGGAATTCTCTCATGGATGTCATTTTTGCCCAGTCTCTTTCTTATTGTTGAATCATGAACATTGATCTTATCTGAGGCAAGTGAGGCCTGCAGTTCTTTAGATGTTGTTCTGGGTTCTTTTATGATCCCCTGGATGAGTCATTGTCATGCTTTTGGAGTAATTTTTGCAGGCCAGCCACTCCTGGGAAGGTTCACCAATGTGCCAAGTTATCTCCATTTGTGGATAATGGCTTTCCCTGTTGTTCACTGGAGTTCCAAAGCCTTAGAAATGGCTTTGAAACCCTTCCTAGACCGATACTTGTACATTACTTTGTTTCTAATCTGTTCTTGATTTTTTTAGATTGTGGCATGATGTGTGACTTTTTGTGATCTGTTAGCGTGCTTCACTTTGTCAGACAGCTTCTATTTATGGGATTTCTTGATTCAACAGGTCTGGCAGTAATCAGGCCTGGGTGTGGCAAGTGAAATTTAACTCAGCTTTGCAAAAAATTGTGGTTAATCACAGTTGATTCATGATTCAGCATTGGAGGGGGCAATTACTTTTTCACATAGGGCCAGGCAGGATTGAACAGCTTTTTTCCCTTAATACATTAAATAATAATTTAAAAACTGCATCTTGGATTTACTCGGGTTATCTTTGTGTTATATTAAAACTTATTTGATGATCTGAATAATTTAAGTGTGAGAACTATGCAAAAAAAAATAAATCACAAATCATGAAGGGGCAAATACTTTTTCACAGCACTGTATATACCAAAACAGGTATAGCGTTATTTGGCAAAGAATTTTGGGGGGAAATCACTGTTTTTTTTGGTCCAGGCACATTAAGGACATCACTATCAATGATTTAGAAAATTATGAGTCTACAGACAGCCAAGCAACTGTTTTTTCAGAAGCAAAGGTCAACAATCACAGCTTACATTTTTCTCTTAAACTGGTTATAAAGGTAAAAGGTTTTTTTGCCTTAATACATTCTTTGCATCAATGTAAAAAATCTTTTAATAGTAGCTCTCTTCACCTGAGCCTGATCCATCATTGTGCATGTTTGCAGCAGCTCTTCTCCCCTCTTCCCTGTCTCACAGGTTAGGCTGAGAGTAGGGATGAGCTTCGTGTTCGAGTCGAACCCATGTTCGACTCGAACATCGGCTGTTCGATCGTTCGCCGAATTGCGAACGTTATGGGCCGTTCGCGCTAAATTTGTGTGGCGCGTCACGGCCCATAATTCACTGCGGCATCGCAGTGCATTGCTGGCTGATGATTGGCCAAGCATGCACTATGACCCGCATGCTTGGCCAATCACAGCGCCGTCAGTAGAGAGAGCTGTAATTGGCCAAAGCCAGGGTGGCTTTGGCCAATTATGGCTCAGGGGATTTAGTACACACCCCACACTATATAAGGCCGCCTGCACGGCGGCCCTGTGTAGTGTGTGTTCCGGTGTGCTGAGAGATAGAGAGAGAGAGAGAGAGTGTCATTTGATTTGAGTTAGATAGATTAGGCAGAACAGTCAGTCAGTTAGCTGCACTTACAGTGTATTGTGTATATATATGCATCCCAGGTGTTGCATATATATATATACACTGTATTCAGTTTAGCTAGATCCGTTCCTGTTATCTTCTATCTAGACTATTTACATTTAATGCAGTGCGTCCTGCTCACAGTGTTCAGCTAGATCCGTTCCTGCTATTTACATTTAGTGCAGTGCGTCCTGCTCACAGTGTTCAGCTAGATCCGTTCCTGTTATCTTCTAGACTATTTACATTTAGTGCAGTGCGTCCTGCTCACAGTGTTCAGCTAGATCCGTTCCTGCAATTTACATTTAGTGCAGTGCGTCCTGCTCACAGTGTTCAGCTAGATCCGTTCCTGCTATTTACATTTAGTGCAGTGCGTCCTGCTCACAGTGTTCAGCTAGATCCGTTCCTGCTATTTACATTTAGTGCAGTGCGTCCTGCTCACAGTGTTCAGCTAGATCCGTTCCTGCTATTTACATTTAGTGCAGTGCGTCCTGCTCACAGTGTTCAGCTAGATCCGTTCCTGTTATCTTCTAGACTATTTACATTTAGTGCAGTGCGTCCTGCTCACAGTGTTCAGCTAGATCCGTTCCTGCAATTTACATTTAGTGCAGTGCGTCCTGCTCACAGTGTTCAGCTAGATCCGTTCCTGCTATTTACATTTAGTGCAGTGCGTCCTGCTCACAGTGTTCAGCTAGATCCGTTCCTGCTATTTACATTTAGTGCAGTGCGTCCTGCTCACAGTGTTCAGCTAGATCCGTTCCTGCTATTTACATTTAGTGCAGTGCGTCCTGCTCACAGTGTTCAGCTAGATCCGTTCCTGCTATTTACATTTAGTGCAGTGCGTCCTGCGCACAGTGTTCAGCTAGAGCCGTTCCTGCTATTTACATTTAGTGCAGTGCGTCCTGCTCACAGTGTTCAGCTAGATCCGTTCCTGTTATCTTCTAGACTATTTACATTTAGTGCAGTGCGTCCTGCTCACAGTGTTCAGCTAGATCCGTTCCTGCTATTTACATTTAGTGCAGTGCGTCCTGCTCACAGTGTTCAGCTAGATCCGTTCCTGTTATCTTCTAGACTATTTACATTTAGTGCAGTGCGTCCTGCTCACAGTGTTCAGCTAGATCCGTTCCTGCTATTTACATTTAGTGCAGTGCGTCCTGCTCACAGTGTTCAGCTAGATCCGTTCCTGTTAAATTCCTACTGACCGGCAGGCTTGTCTGGTTACAGTATATAAAGCTACCTGAAGAAAATTACAGGTGTTCTATTTGATCCTATTAGTACCACGGTCAGGCAGCTAGACTATTTACATTTAGTACAGTGCGTCCTGCTCACAGTGTTCAGCTAGATCCGTTCCTGTTATCTTCCTACTGACAGGCAGGCTTGTCTGGTTACAGTATATAAAGCTACTTGAAGAAAATTACAGGTGTTCTATCCCAGCTTAGTGCAGCTACAGGCCATTAGTATGTCTGGAAGGCCAAGAAGGAGAGGCAGACAGTCACAAGCCAATAAGAGAGGGCAAGCAGGCTCTGTGTCTAGTGCTGGTCGTGGAGACGGTGCATCCTCATCAGCACGTGGCCATGGGACACGCTTGGCCTTTTTTTCGGCAGCTGGCCATGTTGAGCCGCAACATGCGGAAGACTTGGTCGAGTGGATGACCAAGCCGTCCTCATCCTCCTCATCCTCTCTCACCCATGCCCAGGGTGCTTTGTCTGGCAAAGCAGCGGCCTCTTCCCTCAGCTCAATGTCATCAGTGACTCCTTCCCTAGCTCCACCATGTCCTCATGAGGATTCCCTCGAACTGTTTGACCACAGTGTTGGGTACATGCTCCAGGAGGATGCCCAGCGTTTGGAAGGCTCTGATGACGATACTGAGCTCGATGAAGGCAGTAACATGAGCGCGGACAGAGGGGGTGCCCAAGAAGGACAGCAATCTGGCAGTCATGCTCCCCCTGCTGCAGCATACTGCCAGGTTTGCTCCAGTGATGAGGAGGGAGGGGATGATGAGGTCACTGACTCAACGTGGGTGCCTGATAGGAGAGAGGAGGAGGAGGAGGAGGAGGAGGAGGCGGCAGCACATCACCAACGAGGCAGGATGCCCTCCAGGGGCCAGCCTAAGGGCAGCACATTGACTGCATCACACCCCAAAGCTCCACATGTGCAGGGCGCTGCAGTCTCTGCGCGTTATTCAAAAAGTTCTTTGGTGTGGGCCTTTTTTGAGACGAGTGCATCAGATCGCACCGCTGCTATTTGCAACATATGTCTCAAGCGTATCTCGCGTGGCCAAAATATCTCCCGCTTGGGTACCACATGCTTGACCAGACATATGTTGACCTGCCATGCAGTTCGTTGGCAAGCGTATCTAAAAGACCCACACCAAAGAACAAAGAGGATCTCTCCTTGCTCCTCATCAGCTGAGATTTCCAACCCCACTAGACCTTCAGTCCTCTCTGAGACCTGCAGTGAGAGGAATGAAGGTGTAGAATTAGGTGTGTCACAGCCAAGTACTTGTGGGCAATCTGCTTTTGGTACACCGACGTCAGATTGTACCAGGCAAATTTCCCTGCCCCAGCTGCTGCACCGCCGAAAGAAGTTTGCTCCCAGCCATCCACATGCCCAGCGGTTGAATGCTAGCTTGGCAAAATTGCTAGCACTTCAACTGCTGCCTTTTCAGTTGGTAGACTCTGCCCCCTTCCGTGAGTTTGTGGAATGTGCGGTTCCTCAGTGGCAGGTACCCAAACGCCACTTTTTCTCACGGAAGGCGATTCCGGCTCTCTACCGGCATGTGGAAGGCAATGTCCATGCCTCGCTGGACAGGGCGGTCAGCGGTAAGGTGCATATTACCGCTGACTCATGGTCCAGCAGGCATGGACAGGGACGTTACCTAAGTTTCACGGCGCATTGGGTGACTCTGCTGGCAGCTGGGAAGGATGCAGGACAAGGTGCAGTAGTGTTGGAGGTTGTTCCGCCACCACGCCTCCAAAATGCTGATTGTGACACACCTCTCTCCTCCACCCCCTCCTCTTCTTCTTCCTCCATGGCCTCCTCCTCGGAACCAGCGGTGCTCCGTAGGCGTTCAAGGGGCTACGCAAGTACGCAGGCCAAAAGATGCCATGCGGTGCTTGAGCTGGTGTGCTTGGGGGACAGGAGCCACACTGGGGCAGAGGTTCTGTCAGCTCTGCAGGGGCAGGTTCAGAGGTGGTTGACGCCACGCCAACTTAAGGCAGGAATGGTGGTTTGCGACAATGGCACCAACCTCCTCTCTGCCCTCCGACAGGGACAAATGACCCATGTGCCCTGTTTGGCTCACGTCCTTAACTTGGTGGTGCAGCGGTTCTTGGGCAGGTACCCGGGCTTACAGGATGTCCTGAGGCAGGCCAGGAAAGTCTGTGTGCATTTCCGCCGGTCATATAATGCCAGTGCTCGGCTGACGGACCTCCAAAAGGAGTTTAACCTGCCCAAGAACCGCCTAATCTGTGACATGCCCACCAGGTGGAACTCAACGTTGGCCATGCTGCAGCGGCTGCACACGCAGCAGAGGGCCATCAATGAGTACCTGTGCGACTATGGCACCAGGACAGGGTCAGGGGAGCTTGGTTTTTTTTCCCCACGCCAGTGGGCCATGATCAGGGATGCATGCACTGTCCTGTCACCATTCGAGGAGGCCACGAGGATGGTGAGCAGTGACAGTGCATGCATCAGTGACACTGTCCCCCTTGTCCACCTGTTGGAGCACACGCTGCGTGGAATAATGGACAGGGCACTTGAGGCAGAACAGAGGCAGGAAGAGGAGGACTTCCTTAGCTCTCAAGGCCCCCTTTATGCAGACAATGTTCCTGCGTGCCCGCCGATCACACAGGAAGAGGACGAGGAGGAAGAGGAGGAGGAGGAAGATTGTGTCAGTATGGAGGTGGAGCCTGGCACTCAGCATCAGCAGCAGTCTTTAAGGGATCAGTCCCAAGAAACACATGGACTTGTACGTGGCTGGGAGGAGGTGGCTGCGGACCATGTCGTTCTTAGTGACCCAGAGGACTCCGGACCGAATGCCTCAGCAAACCTACGCTGCATGGCCTCCCTGATCCTGCAAAGCCTGCGTAAGGATCCTCGTATTCGTGGTATCAAGGAGAAGGACCAATACTGGCTGGCAACCCTCCTTGATCCACGTTACAAGGGTAAGGTTGCGGACCTTATCTTGCCATCGCAGAGGGAGCAGAGGATGAAACATCTTCGGGAGGCCTTGCAGAAAGGTCTGTGCAACGCGTTCCCAGAGACTGGGAGGTTACAAACTCCTGTTTCTGGACAATGTGTTGCTGAGGCTTCGGTCAGTCAAAGAAGGAGCGGTGGAGAAGGTGGCCGTCTGACCGATGCGTTCAGACAATTTTTTGGTCCGCAGCCCCAAGGTATGATCGGTTCCAGCAACCATCGCCAGCGTCTGTTTTACATGGTGCAGGAATACCTAGGGGCAAGATCAGACTTGGACACCTTTCCCACCGAAAATCCTCTGGGTTACTGGGTCTTGAGGATGGATCACTGGCCAGAGCTTGCACAGTATGCAATTGAGCTACTGGCCTGTCCTGCATCCAGCGTTCTTTCGGAACGCACATTCAGTGCTGCTGGAGGCGTGGTAACTGATCACAGGGTGCGTCTGTCCACCGACTCGGTCGATCGGCTGACCTTCATAAAAATGAATGAGTCTTGGATCACCACCAGCTACCAAGCACCTGATGCTGATGTAACCGAATAATTTTTTTTGAAATCTCAGATCCCTTCAAAGACTGCCTATGCTGATGCTGAGTGACTATCCCTGAGTAATTATCCTCTTCCTCTTCAATCATCACGCTGATAGCTTGTAAGAACATTTTTGGTTCTGGGCGCCACCACCAGTGCCTAAGGCACAATTTTTCAGCCCCTGTTTAACAGGGGCGTGTAATTACAATTTTTGATGTAATACTTTGCAGCAGGGCTCGTTCCTGCATTCCAACTAGAGTGTCTGTGAGGGGTTGCAGTGTTGTGGCACCAGCACCAGTGCCTAGGGCCCAATTTTTCTGCCCCTGTCTAACAGGGGCGTGTAATTACAATTTTTGATGCAATACTTTGCAGCAGGGCTCGTTCCTGCGTTCCAACTAGAGTGTCTGTGAGGGGTTGCAGTGTTGTGGCACCAGCACCAGTGCCTAAGGCCCAATTTTTCTGCCCCTGTCTAACAGGGGCGTGTAATTACAATTTTTGATGCAATACTTTGCAGCAGGGCTCGTTCCTGCGTTCCAACTAGAGTGTCTGTGAGGGGTTGCAGTGTTGTGGCACCAGCACCAGTGCCTAAGGCCCAATTTTTCTGCCCCTGTCTAACAGGGGCGTGTAATTACAATTTTTGAAGCAATAATTTGCAGCAGGGCTCGTTCCTGCGTTCCAACTAGAGTGTCTGTGAGGGGTTGCAGTGTTGTGGCACCAGCACCAGTGCCTAAGGCCTAATTTTTCAGCTCCTGTTCAACAGGGGCATGTAATTACAATTCTTGATCTAATATTTCACAGCAGGGCCCTGTGAGGGCTTACAGTGTTGTGGCCACAGCAACACCTAAGGCCCAAATTTCTGCTGAGTATATAGGGCAGGACCCTACTTTCAAACATCTAACTTACAAACGACTCCTACTTGCAAACGGAAGGAGACAACAGGAAGTGAGATGAAATCTACCCCTAGGAAGGGAAATTCTCTCCTGTAAGAGTTAATATGGGAAAACAATTTCTCCTTTCCACTGATGCTTTCCAATCCTTGTTCCACAAAAAAACCCAAATTTTCAAAAAACATTTTTCATTGGGACAAAAAAGTGAGGTGAAATCTTCTGAAGAGGAGGAAAGACAGCAAAACAAATGTCACAGGGGTGATAACCCTTCCCTATGTTTTCCAAAAAGCTTAGAAAAGATTTTTTGGCTGGAGCTAAACACGTTAAAAATGTTCAAAATTACAAACAGATTCTACTTAACAACAAACCTACAGTCCCTGTCTTGTTTGCACCGCCTGTATACTGCTGTTCAGAGTATATAGGGCCTGGTGGCCCCACACCTTTCCTTATTTTAATTTGGGTGCGGGGTTCCCCTTAATATCCATACAAGACCCAAAGGGCCTGGTAATGGACTGGGGGGTACCCATGCCGTTTGTCTCACTGATTTTCATCCATATTGCCATGACCCGACATGACATTAAACCCGCAAGCAGTTTTAAATGAGATTTTTTCCTTTAAAAATGACATTTGGTGCAGGGACTGTTCTAAACATGGGAAACACGCGTCACTTTACAGGCATACTATAGACACCCCCCAGGTACGATATTTAAAGGAATATTTCACTTTTTTTTTTTTTACTTTAAGCATCATTAAAATCACTGCTCCCGAAAAAACGGCCGTTTTTAAAAGTTTTTTTTGCATTGATACATGTCCCCTGGGGTAGGACCCGGGTCCCCAAACCCTTTTTAGGACAATTCCATGCAAATTAGCCTTTAAAATGAGCACTTTTGATTTCGAACGTTCGAGTCCCATAGACGTCAATGGGGTTCTAACGTTCGTGCGAACTTTCGGTCCGTTCGCGGGTTCTGGTGCGAACCGAACCGGGGGGTGTTCGGCTCATCCCTAGCTGAGAGTAGCGGGAACCATTGGCTCCTGCTGATGTCAGTCAAAACCTGTGTATCCTCCTGATGATGAAACACGTAGGAGAGGGATCTTCCGGTTATGCAATTTTCAGCTCTTTGGAATGCATATTGGCTCCTATGTGGATCAGAGTGCCAGTGTCCCTGTGATAGCATTTGGCAGATTGATTTGAGTGGCAGGAGAGGCACTTTATTTGTGAGTGTATTTTATGTTTTATTTTGAGGTATTTTAGTAAACAGTTTTACATTATGAGAATTGTTCCCTGGCTTTTTTCCTGTCGGTGCATGGGATGAACATATAGAGTTTCCATAGTTGTTTGCATAATCAGTACAGTGGTACAGTAGGTCTTTGACAAAAAGCCTGTATTGACATTCCTAAGCACATGTTCAGGGGGGTCAACAACCATTGATGACGTCAGTTACTGGTGGTGACTCAAGTGGAATCGGTTGCAGTGGAGCACACACAGAGCACAAGTCACTTTATTTTAAAAGAATTGTAGCAGAAGTGTATTGTACGTTTATTTGCACCATTACACTTTAATATTGAGGACTGCACTTTATGGACATTTGCAACTTCAAAAAATCGGTTATATATGTATCAATTGTTTGTATACAATTTATGAATTAGTGTGTTGATTTTTGACACAGGGATATAATAATTAATATTATATCCCTGTGAAATTAATTTGAGGGTAAGCGCAGCTTCTTATTCTTTACATCAATTCATAGTGATAATATAGGGATTATTAAAGCAGCAGCTACCCCATTTTTATCATTGAATTGTTCATTATATTCTTCACAGAGGATATAAATTACTGTTGTGTGGGGTGTTTAGACACATTACAGGAATTCATCACTATAAATTTAACCAGTTGCCGACCGGGCCATACCCGAATGGCGGCTACAGTGAGGTCGGATAACTCTGGCAGGGCATACTACGATGTCCTTCCAAAATTATGCTCCCGCACGCCCCCTGGGGCATGCACCTGGGAATGTCCGTAACTACTAGGTTCTCGGGACCCGGTGCATCACAGATCAGGGTAAAGGGTCAATCCCAGTGGCCCTTTACCACGTAATCGTTTTGTCCAACTGGACAGAGCGATCACTGTCAACAAACCGGCATCATGTCTAGTTCTCTCCCTCTTCACACCATTCGTGTGAGGAGAGGAGGATGAAGCTGCAATGTGAGGCTGCTTGAGAGCAGAATTGTGCCCCATCAGTGCTCATATCAGTGCTCAGGAGTGCCCCAGCAGTGCCAAGGAGTGCCCCAGCAGTGCCCATCAGAGCCCAGCAGTGCCAAGGAGTGCCCCAGCAGTGCATATCAGAGCCCAGCAGTGCCAAGGAGTGCCCCAGCAGTGCCAAGGAGTGCCCTATCCGTGCCCATCAGATCTCAGCAGTGCCAAGGAGTGCCCTATCAGAGCCCATCAGTGCCCCATCATTGCCAAGGAGGGTAAAGCAGTGGTCTACCAGTGCCCAGGAGTCCCTCATCAGTGCCAAGGAGTGCCACATCAGTGCCCAGGAGTGCCACATCTGTGCCCCAGCAGTGCCACATCAGTGCCAAGGAGTGCCACATTTGTGCCCCAGGAGTGCCACATCTGTGCCACAGCAGTGCTCTACAGTGCCACTAAAGTGCCCATTAGTGCCAATACAGTGCCCATCAGTAAGTGCTCATCAGTGCCACCCTATCAGTAGATCCTCATCAGTGCCCGCTAGTGCCATAAAAATGTGTAACAATTTGGTAGAAAAATGCATTTTCATTTTCTTTCCACATTTTCCAAAAACTTGTGGAAAAAAATGATAAGTTCAAAAGACTCATTATGCCTCGTAGATTATACGTTGGGGTGTTTATTTTCCAAAATAGGGTAATTTTGTGGGAGTTTCCATTGTCCTGGTGCTCTAGGACCTTCAAAAGTGTAACAGGTTGCTAGGAAATTACAGTATATGTGTAATTTATGCTCCTAGAATGCCTCCCTGCATGTTGGGCCCCTGTATGTGGCCAGGCTGTGTAAAAGTCTCACACATGTGGTATTGCTGTACTCGGGAGGAGTAGTAGAATGTGTTTTGGGGTGTAATTTGTGGTATGCATATGCCATGTGAGGGAAATAACCTGTTAATATGACAATTTTGTGAAAAAAAAAATCTTCATTTTGCAAAGAATTGTGGGGAAAAAATGACAACGTGAAAAAACTTGCCATGCCTCTTACTAAATACCTTGGACTGTCTACTTTCCAAAAAAGAGTCATTTGGGGAGGTATCTTTCCAATGGAAAGCTACATTCCATTTCACACCATGTCAACTGCCAGACAATTGTATATATCATGTTTTAAGAGTGTGGGAGTTTTTACTTTGGCAAAACCAAACATTGCTTTTGGCGTAGGATAATGGATCATGTTTATTACACTGGAAGCAATTTGCTATATCTGCCAATAGGTTGCCATGTAGACTTCCAACACTCAGGAAACAATGTGGTTATCAAATTTGCAGCCCTGGAACACATTGTTATGAGGGGTAGAGACTTTGATAAAAAGATTTTACAAAGAGAGATGCGATGGATCCACACTTTAAGGGCTGCCATTCCCTGAGGCCTTAATGATGCTATGAGCTACAAGCCATTTTTATAATATTTGGGTTGTGGGTGGTTTTGTTGTTGGGTTTTTTTTGTTGTTTTTGTTTTTTTGGCCTCCTGTACATTTAGGAGACATTTTTGGTAACACCTATTTTACCATTAGAACTGTTCTCCATTTTCTCACGATTTTGTAGCGCATTGTGGTTTTTGTGGTGTCTGTGTTTGTTTTGTCATTTGTATATATGTGGTCCATTTTGCATAATGCTTGTCTATTGACAGATCTGTGAGTGACACAATGCTTTAATCAAAGATGCATTGATTTGGGTCAAGATTTGGTGCAGGGGCTGCACTGTGAGACCGGAGGTGGCGCCCGGCTCTCCTATGATCTGGGCAACTATTTGTTTGACTTGTCCCCTCGATGTGATACCCAGGCTGGCGCTGTTGTTTGTGTGATCTGGCATAGCCATGCCTGTGTGGAAGGAATCTCCTTCCACCACCAGTTTCATGCTCTCCTTTGTTTACTTCCGGCCCAGCGCAGGTCGTCCATGATGCGGATGTGATGCAAACAGTGTGCCACAACATCACGTCATCCCGCCCATGTTTGGCGAATGCCAAGCAATGTCCTGATGCCGCAAGTCTGGTGCCAAGTGTAATGCTGCTCCGCCCATGTCTGGGAGGTTGCCGCGATTTTTGGCACCAAACGAAAGATATAAGAAGTGTCCATTCAAAAGTTACTGTTGAACCAGCAAGGACACCTGTGGCAGTACTAATCTTTGGGTATTAGGTGAGCTACATAGGATGAGGAGATTATGTCTTGGCAACCACCACTTTGGATGCTAACACCCTAATTGGCAGTATTCATAGCAGTTTACAACTGCATATTAGACTAAAATATTTTTCTTTTGCCCCATTTGTTTTTGGTCTCTGTTCCAGACTCCCATATCCAACTTGGGAATCTATGGGTGTGGCTATATATTTCCTTAGTCCCCCTAATAGGAGGAAGTCTTGGATATGTATACATAAAGTGTGTAAGATTAAGGAATATGCTAGATCCTAGATATACTATATGTATATAACTATCAATGCCAAATACCTTACTTAATACATAATGATATACATTTTAGGCTCCAGCTAGCATACTAAGCTGAGGACTGGAAGTACACTTGGGTGGATACATCTAGGTACTATTTGAGCTGTCTACCCTTTATTGGGGGCCAGTGTATCAATCTCTATTGGTAAGCATGTACCTACATGGCTCTTCCACCTGAAAATTCACTCCCTTGACCCCCCCTTTTTTTTGTCTAACACACATATTTATCCATTACTTTAAAGATATTGATGGATATGCTTGACGTGTAGTCCCTCCTCCTCACCTATATAATCAATTTTGTTTAAATCTGTCTGAATTTTGATTTGAGGTAAAGGTATACTCTATATCCTATATACAGTAAATGGATTACTGAAAAATCATGACTGAGGAGGTATCTACAATAAATCATTAATTTTTAGAACTACCAATGACCTTGGTTACAGCAGAAGTGGAACTTTCCTTTCCTCAATCCAAGTGTCGGGATAGGCAATTCACTTTTCACTATTTGTTAATTGGTTTAATGGATAGGACATATTCTGGTCTCGAATCTATCCTTTTGTGGTGCCCCTAATACCTGATTCTGAGGTTTATCAGGCAAGCATATATGTAAAATCTGTGTGTTTACATGTTTGCATGTTGTCTTATGTTTTGTTCCAAGATCAATATACACTGCTCACTATGATATATATATCACACTACGATGTATACTTATGGTGTTTCTTTATTGTTTTTAATTTTGTATTAGCACCTACCCAGTAATGTCCTGAGGAAGCATTTTGTGAAACGCATTGACAAGAGCGCATGGAGAAGTTTATGGACTCTTCTCATTGATACATTGTGTATAGTATTTATGTCCACAAGGATCTTATTTATATCCATATCTCCATGCCTATCCTATTGGGTATCTGTTGATCCTGTCAGTTAGTAGGGTGTCTTTGTTTGTCAAAATGTCATTTTAACTAGTATATTTTGTAATAAAGATGTATATACTGTATGTTTAAATAATACTGCCTCATGTTGTGCCCACAAAATCCGCTTTTTTATTGATAGAGTTGTTTCAACTCATTCAATCCTTTTTCTACTCATTTGGAAAGTATTTGCACTGTCGTGGCTTATTAGTGTTTCAAGAAATGAGATAGCCCTTCATACATCAGGTGTGATCAATTTTCAATAAATGGCACCATAGCCTAAGACTCTAAAACCTTCACACAAACCAAATAATATACATTGATTTTAGTTATTTTTACTAGACATGTGCATTCGTTTTCGTCCGAATGCATTTTCATCCAAATTTTGGGTATTTTCGTTATCGTTTTAACAAACGATAACAAATGCACAGAATCTGAAAAACGAAAGATCCGACATAAACAAATGCTTTATTTTCATTTTTGTTGTGACAACAGTTCGATATAGATAGGAGATTCGACATGAAGCTGACAATAGCGATCTGTGTCCATCGAACCTGTGGTTGAATGTGCCTAACCTTAGATCTATTAGTTCAAGGTTATTCTACATAGAGAGAAATGATTTGACATAGAGAGAAAAGATTTGACATTATAGAGACAATAGCAAAAAAGATCGAATGTGCCAACCCTAACTCTATTAGTCCAAGATTATTTGACATAGAGAGAAAAGATTCGACATGAAGATTTGACTAAGCAGTCACCGCGAGTTGACATTTATGGTCAAATGCTCCGCCCATAGGCTATAGAAGAATTCTAATGTTGGTTGACTAGTAATAATAATTAATAAATATAATTATTATTAGTGTCATACATCATTAGAATTCTACTATAGCTTGTAGGCGGAACATTCGACCGGAAATGTACAATTGCGGTGTCATACAGTTTAGCTGCCCTGTTAAATCTTCTTAGAACATTTGACAGACACCATAAGCCTTCAATGACAGATTCGACCTTAATTATTTTGGATTTTCGGACGAATGCATTTTTTAACGAAATAAAATCAATAAAAACGAATTTCGAGGGTAACTAAATAAATATATTTTTCAGACGAAAATGAAATTCCAAAACGAAATATTTCAGTGTGCACATGTCTAATTTTTACCAAAGATATGTAGCAATATAAATTTTGGCCAAAATTTTAGGAAAGAAAAATTACTAATTTGCAACATTTTTTAACAGAAATGAAGAAAAATGATTTTTTTTTTACAAAATGTTTTTTTTTTTATTTATAGCACAAAAAATAAAAAAAACCTACAGGTAATTAAATACCACCAAAAAAAAGCTCTATTTGTGTGAAAAAAAGGACAAAAATTTCATATGGATACAGTGTTGCATGACCAAGTAGTTGTCATTTAAAATGTGAGAGCACTAAAAGCTGAAATTTGGTCTGGTTAGGAAGGGGGTTTAAGTGCCCAGTGGGCAAGTGGTTAATATTAATCACTGCAAAATCTTAATAATAACTTGCATATAAGTAATAACGATAAACGTTCATCCTCTAATGAGTCTGATAGAATATTTTTTATAATCTTATAACATATTGCAAAAAAAATTAAAAAAACAAAATATGTTTACTCAATTTGGGAACCTTGGCTCAGGCTGTCAAAACACGATGTTTAATAAAACAAGCTATTGACACACACTTACTGTATTTTCCATTTTGTCACCAATTATTCTTCCTGATTAACCTTAGCCTATTGTTTAGCCCTACTGAAGGGGCATCTAAAGTTATTTAAAGGAAGAAAAGAAAGATTTTCAGTCTACTGTATCTTTTAGTAATTCTTTCTCTAAGTGATTCTTTATACAAGTGATATGCACTTCAAGCTCTGCACAAAGTAAACATACATAGCAAACTGCACTAAAAAGCACCAAACAAGCATGTATTCAGCACTCCTTTCACTCTGTAACATGCTCTTTACCACTCCTTCTGGCAGTTGTGTCCTCTCTCCTTAAAATTTCTTTCCTCCACCCCTATTCTCCACCCCACAGCTTATATATATATATCACCTCCCGTCTGTCCTCTCCCTATTAATGCACTCACCAATTCCTGCTAATTATTATTGGATGTCAAACCACTTCCTCAAACTCAATCAATCCAAAACTGTGCTCATAATATTTCCTCCCCCACGTGCCTCTCCCCCTGATTTTTCTGTCAAAATCAACGGCTCAACCATCAACCTGTCCTCCCATGCCAAGGTCCTAGGTGTAATCCTGGCTTCTGAACTGTCCTTTATGGGCCTACATCCAATAAATGTCCAAATCTTGCCACCTCAGCCTGCGCAACATCTCCAAGATACAGTATGCCCTTTCCTAACCAATGACACCCCAAAGCTTCTAATTCACTAACTGGTCATCTCTTGCCTTGACTTCTGTAACTCCCTCCTCATTGGCTTACCCTTACATAGGCTATCCCCCCTCCAGTCCATCATGAATGCTGCTGCCAGACTCATCCACCTTACAAACTGCTCAGTGTCTGCTACCCCTCTCTGTCAATCCCTCCACTAGCTTTCGCTCACCCAACACATTAAATTCAAGCTACTAGCAGTAATTTACAAAGCCATCCACAACTCTGGCACCAGTTACATCACTAACCTAGTCTCAAAATACCAACCAAATCGGTCTCTTTGTTCCTCCCAAGTAGGGATGAGCCAAACACCCCCTGTTCGGTTCACACCAGAACATGCGAACAGGAAAAAAATTTGTTCGAACACGCGAACACCGTTAAAGTCTATGGGACACGAACATGAATAATCAAAAGTGCTAATTTTAAAGGCTTATATGCAAGTTATTGTCATAAAAAGTGTTTGGGGACCTGGGTCCTGTCCCAGGGGACATGGATCAATGCAAAAAAAAGTTTTAAAAACAGCCGTTTTTTCGGGAGCAGTGATTTTAATAATGCTTAAAGTGAAACAATAAAAGTGTAATATCCCTTTAAATTTCGTACCTGGGGGTGTCTATAGTATGCCTGTAAAAGGGAACATGTTTCCCGTGTTTAGAACAGTCTGACAGCAAAATGACATTTCAAAGGAAAAAAAGTCATTTAAAACTACTCGCGGCTATTAATGCATTGCCGGTCCGACAATACACATAGAAGTTCATTGATAAAAACGGCATGAGAATTCCCCACATGGGAACCCCGAACCAAAATTTAAAAAAAAAATGACGTGGGGGGGTCCCCCTAAATTCCATACCAGGCCCTTCAGGTCTGGTATGAATATTAAGGGAAACCCCCAGCCAAAATTTAAAAAAAAAAAATGACTTGGGGGTCCCCCTAAATTCCATACCAGACCCTTCAGGTCTGGTATGGATTTTAAGGGGAACCCCGCGCCAAAATTAAAAAAAAAACGGTGTGGGGTCCCCCAAAAATCCATACCAGACCCTTAAACGAGCACGCAACCTGGCAGGCCGCAGGAAAAGAGGGGGGACGAGAGAGCGCCCCCCTCCTGAACCGTACCAGGCCACATGCCCTCAACATTGGGAGGGTGCTTTGGGGTAGCCCCCCAAAACACCTTGTCCCCATGTTGATGAGGACAAGGGCCTCATCCCCACAACCCTGGCCAGTGGTTGTGGGGGTCTGCGGGCGTGGGGCTTATCGGAATCTGGAAGTCCCCTTTAACAAGGGGACCCCCAGATCCTGACCCTCCCCCCTGTGTGAAATGGTAAGGGGGTGCAAAAGTACCCCTACCATTTCACTAAAAAACTGTCAAAAATGTTAAAAATGACAAGAGACAGTTTTTGACAAATCCTTTATTTAAATGCTTCGTCTTTCTTCTTTCTTCTATCTTCTATCTTCCTTTGGTTTCTTCCTCCATCCTCTTCTTCTTTTGGTTCTTCTGGCTCTTCTGATTCTTCCTCCGGTGTTCTCGTTTAGCATCTCCTCCGTGGCGTCTTCTTCCCTTCTTCTCCTCGGGCCGCTCCATATCCTTGGCATGGAGGGAGGCTCCCGCTCTTCTCTTCATCTTCTTCTCTTCTTCATCTTCTTCTCTTCTTCATCTTCTTCTCTTCATCTTCTTCTCCGGGCCGCTCCACATCCATGGTGGCATGGAGGGAGGTTCCGCTGTGTGACGCTTCTCCTCTTCTGATGGTTCTTAAATAACAGGGGCGGGGCCACCCGGTGACCCCGCCTCTCTCTGATGCACGGGGACATGACAGGACTTCCCTGTGGTGTCACGGGGAATGCCACAGGGAAGTTTCTTTTTTAATTTTGGCGCGGGGTTCCCCTTAATATCCATACCAGACCTGAAGGGCCTGGTATGGAATTTAGGGGGACCCCCCACATCATTTTTTTTAAATTTTGGCTGGGGTTCCCCTTAACCACTTGCTGCCCGCCCGCCATCATATGACGGCGGGACGGTGCAGCTGTTGTTCTTGGCCGCCCTCATATGTCGCCGCAGCCTTACAGGCAGCCCAGGGGGCGTATGCGCACACCCGCCGCATCACTCGGGTCCCGGTGCACGTGCCCGGCAGCCGCAATGTCTGCCGGGCACCCGCGATTGCCCAGTAACTGAGCAGGACCGTGGATCTGTGTGTGTAAACACACAGATCCACATCCTGTCAAATGGGAGGAGACCGAAGGTGTGTTCCTTGTACAGAGGAACACCGATCGGTCTCCTCCCCTTGTGAGTCCCCTCCCCCACAGTTAGAATCACTCCCTAGCAACATATTTAACCCTACAGCGCCGCCTCCTGGTTAACCCCTTCATTGCCAGTCACAATTATACAGTAATCAGTGCATTTTTATAGCACAGATCGCTGTATAAATGTGAATGGTCCCAAAAATGTGTCAAAATTGTCCGATGTGTCCGCCACAATATCGCAGTCACGATAAAAATCGCAGATCGCCGCCATTACTAGTAAAAAAAAAATTATTAAAAAAAATTCTATAAATCTATCCCCTTATTTTGTATACGCTATAACTTTTGCGCAAACCAATAAATATATGCTTATTGCGATATTTTTTACCAAAAATATGTAGAAGAATATGTATCGGCCTAAACTGAGGAAAAAATTTGTTTAAAAAAAAAAAATTGGGATATTTATTATAGCAAAAAGTAAAAAAATATTGTGTTTTTTTCAAACTTGTCACTCTTGTTTTGTTTATAGCACAAGAAATAAAAACGGCAGAGGTGATCAAATATCACCAAAAGAAAGCTCTATTAGTGGGGAAAAAATGATAAAAATTTCATTTGGGTACAGTGTTGCATGACTGTGCAATTGTTATTCAAAATGTGACAGCACTGAAAGCTGAAAATTGGCTTGGGCAGGAAGGGGGTGAAAATGCCCTGTATGGAAGTGGTTAATATCCATACCAGACCTGAAGGGCCTGGTATGGAATTTAGGGGGACCCCCACATCATTTTTTTTTAAGTTTTGGTTCGGGGTTCCCCTGTGGGGAATTCCCATGCCGTTTTTATCAATGAATTTCTATGTGTATTGTCAGACCGGCAATGCATTAATAGCCGCGAGTAGTTTTAAATGACTTTTTTTCCTTTGAAATGTCAATTTGCTGTCAGACTGTTCTAAACAAGGGAAACATGTGCCCCTTTACAGGCATACTATAGACACCCCCCAGGTACGAAATTTAAAGGGATATTACACTTTTATTGTTTCACTTTAAGCATTATTAAAATCATTGCTCCTGAAACTTTTTTTGCATTGATCCGTGTCCCCTGGGGCAGGACCCAGGTCCCCAAACACTTTTTATGACAATACCATGCATATAAGCCTTTAAATTTAGCACTTTTGATTTCTCCCATAGACTTTTAAAGGCTGTTCCGCGGCATTCGAATTTGTCGCGAACACCCCAAATAGTTCGCCGTTTGACGAACTTGCAAACAGCCGATGTTCGAGTCGAACATGAGTTTGACTCGAACTCGAAGCTCAACCCTACTCCCAAGATGTCCTGCTCTCTGTCTTCCTCATCACCTCATCCCATGCTCACTTCCAGGACCTCTTTAGAGCCTCTCCCAACCTCTGGAACTCCCCACCCCAATCTGTCCAACTTTCTCCTACTCTGTCAGCTTTCTGACGATCCCTGAAAACTCATCTCTTGAGAGAAGCCTATCCGGCCCCCACCTAACAACTGTAAATTTATTTTCTCCATCAGCCCATCCCCCACATTTATTAGCTTTTGTATCTTTTGACCCTCCTTCTTAGATTGTAAACTCTAATGAGCAGGGTTCTCTGATTCCTACTGTATTAAATTGTATTTTAATTGTACTGTCTGTCCTTATGTTGTAAAGTGCAGCATAAACTGTCAGCGTTATATAAATCCTGTAAAATAATAATACTAATCATCTTGACCTTATTATACAGTTGTAAATGTTTAACATGACATATTATTTTTTGCCTTTACATTGTGTGGTCAACTTTACGGGTTGTTACAAATGTATGTGGGTAACACTTTACATTTATCAAACTTCAATTAAAAAACAACACTTATAAAAGAAAACTGTATGTTTCAGACTGTCAGAAAAAAACTCTGTTAGACAGACAGAATAAACAGAAAGAATTCTAGAAACATAGTTTCTTGTTGCTAAATACCCCTGAAGAAGGAGACAACTTAGTACTCTGAAATGTGTCGGGTGCAAGAAGTATAGACTGTATTGTATCACATTGTATATGACGGTGTATAAGTTTTAGATGTGTTAAAACATTCCATGCCCTTTTATATATATTTTTTCTATATACTTTTCTAATAAATATTTTTTGAAATTATAAAAACATTCTACTAAAATCTTTCAAAAAACTATTGTGCCTTAAAAGTCCACCACATAGGGGATTTTTCTTTTTCTTCTTAGTCAGGATTTCAGGACTGTAGACTTGTACTTCTAGATAGTCCCAGGCAAAGGGAGCCCCCCTGCTGCTGAGCAGAGTCTAGCAGCTGCCTGTAGGCGATCTCCAGCTCCCAATCCTGAATGGCCAGAAACGCCATATCTTCCAGTGCCCAGCTCACTTCCGAGATGCTCAGCATCTGTTCTCTGTAATCCACGATTTTCTCCAATCGCCACTCCAGATCGCTCCCAAAGTCAAGGTCACCTGACAGCTTTCCATACAACAGCCCCAGGCTGCTGAAACCAAAGCCTTCTATTGGGCTGTTGTCCACTTGCCAAAGGCATGCTTGGGCTACATGCCACTGGAGGTCTCTCTAGCTCTCATCCAGCTGTATCTCTACCTGGACCAGCCTGCTTAGCTCAGCTGCCCACTCCTTGTGTGGTTGTTCTCCCAAAAACAGCACCCGCAATCCATACTGCGAACAGTACCTTTCCTGGGTGGAAAAGAGAATTTTTCCCTGGCAGAGCTGCCCTCAGCCCAGCTCTTTCTTCCAGAGTTGCCGACAGACAGAATCATACCATCCCAGAAGTTTCACCTGCATCTCTTGTACTCTCCTTAAGGATTTATCTTCCATGGCGGCTGGTATCTGTGCCTCTTTTTCTGCTAACTGGACCTCAGATCCTGGTGGAGGTTTTGGATGTGTTCTGTCAGGGCTGGGCTCAGCCCTTCTTTCTCAAAGCTGGATGCTCAGCTGTCGGCTGATTGCCAGCTCCTATCTCTCCACAGTGACTCACCTGTTGATGATATCCTGCTCATCAGTCCAGCCTACTTAAGCCGTCCAGTCCAGGTGATCTCTGCCTTCGCCTTGGTCACATCTCTAGAGATTCTTTCCTGTGTTCTTGTTAAAGACTTGCTTGGCTGACATTCCTTCTGGCTCCAGATCCTGCTTGCTGTTCTACTACGCTTATCTCTGGCTCTCTGACATTTTGGCTTGTCTGACTATCCGTTCCAGTTCCTGAACTCTAGATATGTTTTGACTATGAAAAAAAGTGGAAAGAAATATAACTAGGCTCACTTATCTCCTTCCAACCCAGTGCAATGAGTTTCCTAACAGATTAACACATGTTAGCACTGTGCTTAGTCACAATATAAGAGAAAATATAATCTGGCTGCCACGTAAACTAAAAGGTAAATAAATATGAGATACAACAGTCTGTCACATTAGACAAACAAATGTGAAAAGACACATAATATCAAAGCGGCGCTCCTGTCAAATTGCTGAGAATTGACACAATTGCATATAGGGTAAATGCACATATAATGGCTAAACAGTAAATCGCAGATCTGACAAGTGGATAAACGTGAAGGTAAAGTTTGTGGCTAGCTTCATAAGTGAATAAAGAAGTGGAGATGGTCAGATAGTGCACCAATCACCGTATTCAAACCCGTGCTCCACACGCCCCTCTGAGGTTCAAACTCACCACAAAGTTGCAGATAATAAGCATTCACTATCTCCCACTGATTAACTGCTGGGCCGGCTTGGAAATCCACATCATCAGCATATACAAGGAAAAAAGATAGGCTCCACATAGAGTAGTACTATTTTCCAGAGGTTTTATTAAAGATGTGTGTTGTCCAAGTTGCATAAAAAAAGCCTTGCTGTTTCACATAACTGCCGTCAATATCCTCTCATCCAGTGACTTGATGTCAAGTTTCAAAGCTTACAGTGTTCAGCCAAAGGGACAGAAATGGATCGAAAATGCCCAAAAGCCGTGCCGGAGACACTGTGAACCACTGAGCCGCTCAGTGCAAATCCTTCGCAAGTCTATGCTGGATAATAAAGCGCAGTATATGTAGGTCTATTCAATCCACCATGAGATCGTTCCCTGATCGATTTCGTCTTTCCGACTTTATCAAAGGGGTTTGATCTCATGGCATGGCGTGTCAGAATAAATAGTGTTGTATGAAGGCAATTAGTGTTAACTCCTTGTGTCCCTCTCAGTTGCCATGCTAAATGGGTGCACTCCACAACCTGAGAGTTCCAAAGGAAACAAGGAGGTCAAATAGATTACTAAGTTGGACCGACATTAAGTCAGAGGATCACAAAATCTACAAAAATCATGTACATCTTTATTGATAACACCTCTCTCACACAACACTCTATACACATAAAACAAATTCATTAAAATGCATTAAAATAGATGGTACACTTTACTCTTAATATTCCTAGACTAAAATAAAGTATATGAAAAAAAGAGGAAAGAAATAAAACTAGGCTCACTTATTTCCTTCTGTAACGAGCCCCTTGCTCGCTCGGTTCCACTCTCCCGACACTCCTCTGCAGCTATTGAATCAGATTGCAACGTCTGATGGTTCGGTCATCCAATGCTCCGGAATTAGAACTTCAGCTATGTGCCGTTCTAACCCAGTTGTGTAGCTCAGAACAAACACCAGGCAGGCTGTATGTAAGTTCAACCAGGAATATCCTTTATTGCAAAATACAGGCTTTTATACACTCAAAGTGGAGGTGCAGACCTCCTGCTCATATTACTCTAACAATACAGCTGTAACCTAATTAACCTAATTAACACGAGCTAATTAACTAATCCCTTTAGACAGCCTAGATGACTCAGACATGACCATTAGGCCAGACTGGCCATCTTGTAGTTCAGAAAATCCAATCAACATTATCACAATCAACATAGACTCTTCTTCACACAATAGCAGAGTTAATTAACACAAATAACAATGGGGATCTAATGACTCTTAGATCCCATAGTAGACTTATTTACAATACACATTTTAGCAGACAATAGACAGACAGGTGTTGGAATTTACATCAGCATCTCCTGGAAACAGATAAAGGATAAGTACAGCGCTGCTACAGGGATGCTAAAGAAATATAATACAATAAGCAGCTAACACACCTCTAAGACAAAGAAGTAAAAAATTCAACAAATATATATATAGTGTAGCGCTATGTGTATGGGTAGATCAAGGTGAAATGTTAAAATCGAGCCATCTAGCAATGGCCAGAAAACAAACAAAAATTAATTTAAAAGGTGAATTAAAAAAGGGAATTTAGTTGCACAAATACAAAATCATATATAGAGCATAATGAAATACACCTGTGAAAAAGTGAAAACACAAACACAATATAAATCAACCTTAAATAAAGTCCATGTAAATAAGATGTGTCCTTGATGGAAATCAAAAAAGCCACCACCAACAGTCTCTGAGGGTAAGTTGATGAGGGCAGCAACAGGGTGTTACTGGTGGATGAAACAGAGGAACACCAAATCCAATGTGACGTCTATGTATGTGTCAGAACCACCACCATAACATCTGAGGAGGCTTACTGGACGTAGAGGACTTGGAAAGACATACGTCTTGCAAGTCACAAAAAGCTTGTTTAGCCACCGGGGCTAGCAGGGTGAAAACATCAGGTATCCAAAACTTCAATAAGTGAGGAGGGAAGATCTTGCCAAGAAGGAAAGCTTTCTGCTATGAACCGGTCAAGTGTCATTAAGATGCCTTGGTAAATCAGTGACACATTCATGTGAACAAATCCGTTACAGCCACTCTGATAGACCTGTAATTTTTCGTTCGGCATTAGTATCAGGAGGGCTAAACCTAGTCACTCGAACCATCATGTGTTTCTGTGCAAATACTCAGAAGTTAAATTCTTTCTTCAGTGCCAGAGCACGAATGTGTCACTGATTTACCAAGGCATCTTAATGACACTTGACTGGTTCATAGCAGAAAGCTTTCCTTCTTGGCAAGATCTTCCCTCCTCACTTATTGAAGTTTTGGATACCTGATGTTTTCACCCTGCTAGCCCCGGTGGCTAAACAAGCTTTTTGTGACTTGCAAGACGTATGTCTTTCCAAGTCCTCTACGTCCGGTAAGCCTCCTCAGATGTTATGGTGGTGGTTCTGACACATACATAGACGTCACATTGGATTTGGTGTTCCTCTGTTTCATCCACCAGTAACACCCTGTTGCTGCGCTCATCAACTTACCCTCAGAGACTGTTGATGGTGGCTTTTTTGATTTCCATCAAGGACACATCTTATTTACATGGACTTTATTTAAGGTTGATTTATATTGTGTTTGTGTTTTCACTTTTTCACAGGTGTATTTCATTATGCTCTATATATGATTTTGTATTTGTGCAACTAAATTCCCTTTTTTAATTCACCTTTTAAATTAATTTTTGTTTGTTTTCTGGCCATTGCTAGATGGCTCGATTTTAACATTTCACCTTGATCTACCCATACACATAGCGCTACACTATATATATATTTGTTACATCAGCATCTCCTAACAGTATCTGTCCCAGCATTATGAATCAGCCACTATTCCAATATGGCAAATCCAGGGTCCCCAGACATACAGCTCACAAAGAGCACCGTCCCCCCAAATGCAAGGGCCCCCGATCGATCGGCAAGAGGCTAGCATACAGTCCCCTCCAAAAGTCTCTTTTCCGGCTAGGTCTGTCACACCTTCCAACCCAGCGCAATGAGATTCCAAACAGATTAACACATGCTGGCACTGTGCTTAATCACAATAAGAGAGAAATATATAATCTGGCTGCCACTTAAACTAAAAAAAAATGAATGAATATGAGATACAACAGTCTGTCACATTAAACAAACAAATGTGAAAAGACACATAATATCAAAGCGGTGCTCCTGTCAAATTGCTGAGAATTGACACAATTGCATATAGGGTAAATGCACATAAAGTCGCTAAACATTGGATCTCAGATCTGACAAGTGCTGAAAATTGACACAATTGCATATAGGGTAAATGCACTTATGAAGCTAGCCACGAACTTTACCTTCACGTTTATCCACTTGTCAGTTCTGCGATTTAACGTTTAGCGACTTTATGTGCATTTATCCTATATGCAATTGTGTCAATTCTCAGCACTTGTCAGATCTGCGATTTAATGTTTAGCGACTTTATGTGCATTTACCCTATATGCAAGTGTGTCAATTTTCAGCACTTGTCAGATCTGCGATTTAATGTTTAGTGACTTTATGTGCATTTACCCTATATGCAATTGTGTCAATTCTCAGCAATTTGACAGGAGCGCCGCTTTGATATTATGTGTCTTTTTACATTTGTTTGTTTGTTGTGACAGACTGTTGTATCTCATATTCATTAAAATAAAGTATATGTTCACTAGGATCATTCACAGTAAAACTTATATGGAAAATAGAAAATAAAAAAAACCTCTCTTATTATTTCTGAATAACTAGAAAAAAAGGATTTACTCGGAATAAAAAATGCAGTGTCCAAAACGTTAAACATAATCAGCCAAGTGTCAAGAAAAATGGAATAAAAAAATTAATAATAAAAATTCTCTCACCAAATTGGTACCCCTCCATGAGGGTTTAATGTGGTCTATACCCCAAAATTTAAGACCAGCAGGGTTCTGATTATGGTAGATTTTAAAATGTAAAGATAAATTATGATCTTTAAAACCAGTGCGTATATTGTGAATGTGCTCTGCTATTCTCAAAAGGCATTTGGTTCTTCCAATATATAATAAGCCACAAGTTAGGGCATACAATACCTGTGTCGTATTGCATGTCATAAACTGTTTAATCCTGAACTCTTTGTTACTGGAAGGGGAAACAAAGGTCTTTACCCCTCTAAGTGGTCTGCTCACTTCCCTGCAGGCTTTACATCTCCTGCAGGCAAAGAACCCCTCCTGATCCCAAAAAGTGGGAAGATGGCTGGGGGGGTCAAGGACCTTTTTTACTACAGCATCTCCGTAACTATGACCTCTACGGTATACAAACTTTGGTTTAGCTGGAAGAACCGTTGCCAGATATCTATCCAAAAACAAAACATGCCAGTGTGTATTAAAAATATTTTCAACTTCTCTAAACTGAAAGTGAAACGAAGAATTAAACGCCCATTCATGTTCCGTATTTTTAGGTCCTGAGGTATCTTCCTTCAAACACTCATCCCTAGGGATCAGTCCAATTTCTTCTACTACTGCTTCTAAATGTTGTTTTTTATATCCTTTCTCCCGAAATCTATTTTTAACACTTTGGACTGTGTTAGATAATCCTCAGGTGTTGAACAGTTCCTCCTCACCCTCATTATCTGGCCCTTAGGAATATTCCTGAGCCATAGGGGGTGATGCCCACTGTGTATGGGGATGAAACTGTTCCTGTCAGTGGGTTTGAAAAAGACTCTAGTCTGTAATTTATCCCCGACTCGATAAATAGTCACATTGAGGAAGTTAATTTCTTCCTTACTCCACTGGCTCGTAAGTTTTATATTGTTTACATTCTTGTTCAGATAATCCAAAAACGCACATAATGAAGGTTCAGGGCCAGACCATATCAGTAGGAGGTCATCCATATACCATCTGTAGAAGAGGAGTTCACTCCTTCTATTATGAAAGACGGTTTTGTCCTCCCACTCCCCCATAAAGAGGTTGGCAAGACTGGGCGCAAATTTTGCGCCCATAGCCACACCTCTTTTCTGGGTATAGAACTTACTATCGAACCAAAAATAGTTGTGACTTAAACAAAAGTCCAACGCATTTCTCAGAAAAACTTTTTGGGAGTGTGGAAGATCATCCCTCTTACTAAGGGCCCAATTCAGAGCCAAGAGGGCATCCTCATGTTGAATAATTGTGTCACGTCAGCTGTTACCAAATACACTTCCTCCTGTCCTGTTAGTGTTAACTCCTGTAATGACTGGAGCAGATTTTTTGTATCCTTAAGATAAGCCCTAGTCTCCACCATGCTTTTCTGTAAGAATATATCTAAATATTCACCCAACCTCGAAGTAACAGACCCTATCCCATTCACAATGGGTCTTGGGGGGGGATTTTGGGGGTCTTTATGAATTTTGGGAAGGGTATAGATGGTAGGTATACGGGAGTTACTAGGTAATAAATATCTTTTCTCCCTCACATTCAAAACATGTGACTGATACCCCATTGTGATAAGTGACTCCAATTCTAATCTATACTGTGTGGTGGGGTCACCATTTAATTTCTGGTAGGTGTTACTATCCGATAATGATTTGGACAACTGGTCATTATAGTATTGTTTGGCCATAATAACCATCCCACCCCCCTTGTCCGCAGATCTGATCACTATACCCTTCCTGGATTCAAGGGATTCTATTCCTTCTTTAATATGTCTAGGGTTTACATTTTTCTTGGGAGTAAGTGCCTCCAAGTCTCATTATACCAGCCCCTTGAAAACCTCAAGATGTTGTATAGTAGTATTTGGTGGGTTGAACAGTAACTTATTTCTCAGTCCACTGTCAACCACAACCGACATATTACCATCTCTGCTTACAGGGTTTGAAGTTTTATTAATGAAGTGTTTTTTTCTTGTCAAAAGAAGTTTATTGAGTATACAATGTTATAAAGATACATAAAGATACATAAAGTAAGTTTACAAGGATCTATAAAGTAAGCTCATTGTTTTACAGTAGGGTTTATATAGGTAAATATCATGAAATTTCAAATATTAAACATTGGGTTCACATAAACCTAAATTAAAGATATATATCATTTCCTTAGTTAGTTTTGTAGGTATTTAAATGATTTATACCTACTATACATATTGTTTACAAGTAGAGTGTATATAGGTCAAATAAATTCTGATAATGAGCTTTAATCGTAAGGTGGAGAAAAGGAAAGAGAAAGAAGAAAAAGGGTTGAAAGGTAGAGGTATGGTCCACAAGGTTGTCCCACTCGTCAGTTTATTATTCTTTTTAGTTCTCTTTGAAGCCTTAGAATGGGTGTCTCTGTAAGTCATTTAACCACTTGCTTACCGGGCACTTAAACCCCCCTCCTATCCAGACCAATTTTCAGCTTTCGGTGCTGACGCACTTTGAATGACAATTGCGCGGTCATACAACACTGTACCCAAATGAAATTTTTATCATTTTTTCACCACAAATAGAGCTTTCTTTTGGTGGTATTTGATCACCTCTGCGGTTTTTACTTTTTATTAAAAAAATGTAAAAAACTGATTTTTTTTTTAAAAACAAAGTTTATTTTTTTATATTTTGTTTTAAAAAATTTTAAACGGGTAATTTTTCTCCTTCATTGATGTACGCTGATGAGGCGGCAGTGATGGGCACTGATAGGCGGCAGTGATGGGCATTGATGGGTGGCAGTGATGGGCACTGATGGGTGGCAGTGATGGGTGGCAGTGGCAGGTGGCACTGATTGGCACTACAGGTGGGCATTGATAGGTGGCACTTGTGGGCACTGATAGGTGGCACTTGTGGGCACTGTTAGGTGGCACTGTGGGCACTGTTAGGTGGCACTGTGGGCACTATTAGGTGGCACTTTTATTGGGCACTGATGAGGCAGATGTGCCTCTTCCACTTGGGGACCGATGTCCCTCACATCCGATCCGGTGATCGGCTTTTTTTTCTACTCGCGCTGTCAGCGTGAGTAAAAAAAAAAACCGATTACCAATCTTTTGTTTACGTCATGTGATCAGCTGTCATTGGCTGACAGCTGATCACATGGTAAGGGGCCGGGACCGGCCCCTTACACAGATCGGTGATCAGCCGAGTCTCAGTGACTCGGTGATCACAACGCGCCCGGCGCGCGCCCTGCAGGGCGCGTGCAGGGAGCGTGCACAGGGGAGGACGTCTTATGACGTCCTCCCGGGAATGTAGGTCCGCGCTGTAGCCGTCATTCGGCTATAGCGCGGATGCCAGGTGGTTAATCTGTTACCATGGCAACAGGACAGATTCATTGAAATTTGACAGGAACTGTTGTTTTATCCAAGGATGCCAAAGTTTTTCAAATTTTGGAATTTGATTTTGATCGATGGCTACCATCTCAGCATGGGACATTGTATTATTCATTCTGTGAATTGTTTCTGCTAGTACCAATGTAGGAGATTTCCATGCCTTGGCCACTGTTTGTTTTGCAGCCGTTATTAGTTGGATCATAAGTTTGAATTGAGAGAGTGTTAACCATTCCGGTTTTAGATTAAGTAAAGTTAAATATGGATCTGGTTGTATTATTTTTTTTAATATTTTAGATGCAATCACGAAGACTTCCTTCCAGAAGGTTTGGATTACTGGGCACGTCCACCATATGTGTAAATGTGTGCCTATTTCTGGGCATCCTCGAAAACAAAGAGTTGAGGTATTAGGTGAATATTTTGCCACTCTAGCGGGTACAAGGTACCAGCGAGTTAGGACTTTATAATTTGTCTCCAGTGCTAAGATGTTGGGTGAAGATGACTTAGATGTGAGCCATATATTAGACCAGTCCGTGTCTTCTAAAGTTCGTCCCAGGTCCTCCTCCCACCTCTGAACGTAAGAGGGTCTATTAAGATTTGCTACTCCATATAATTGATTATAAAGTGATGAAATTGTACCTTTAGCAAATGGATCTTTTGTACAGATTGATTCAAAAATGGATAATTGGGATAATGGTGTATCCCCCTTTAGGAATGGTGTATAGAAATTTTTGATTTGGAGATATCTAAATATTTCAGAGTTTGGTAGATCATATTTTTCTCTAAGCGATGGGAATGAAAGGAATGATTTAGATGCTATGAAGTCATTTAGTGTCTGAATGCCTGATGTTGTCCAAGCTTTAAAAGAATTTGGGTAGATCCATGCCGGATAAAAGGCCGGATTTCTGATAAAAGAAAGGAGAGGATTGTGTGGAGATTGGAACTGATATTTGGTTTTTAGTTTATCCCAGAGAGATAAGAAGTGTTTAGTTATGGGATTATGAATTTTAAAGCGGTCTTTAGGATCAAGCCATAATAAATTTGATATTAATAGAGGGTCATTTTCTGAAGCCTCTATAAATACCCATAATGGGATTTCCTGTTTTGCATGGTATTTGGACAGACTGGCCAAATGTGCTGCTCTGTAGTAGTTAGTAAAATTAGGGTATCCCAGGCCTCCTTTATTTTTGGGAAGATGTAGTGTGTGTATAGGTATACGTGGTTTAGAAGAGCCCCATATAAACAAAGTTGCTCTTTTTTGTACTATTCTCAAAAAATAGGAAGGAATTGGAATAGGGAGGACTCTGAATAGATAAAGCAATTTGGGTAGAATAGTCATTTTGATTGCATTAATCTTCCCTATCCAGGATAAAGGAAGTTGCGACCATTGTTTTATTAGATTTGTGATCTGTCTTAATACAGGAGGATAATTGGTTGAGAATAAGTCAGAATGAGATGCTGTTAAATGAATTCCAAGATATGGGATTGATTTTTCTGCCCATGTGAATGGGAGTGCAGCCCTAGCCGGGATCAATTCCATGTTTGTGAGTGAAATATTAAGCACTAGGCATTTCTTAGGATTAATCATAAGGCCGGATAGGGCTGCAAATCCATCAAGAGCTGGTATTAAGTTAGGACCAGAGACCTGTGGTGATGATAGAAAAAGTAATATATCGTCTGCAAATATACATCATTTGTGTGTAATACCTCCTACTTCAATGCCAGTTATAGTTTGGTTTGTTCTGATGTATTAGGCCATGGGTTCGAGTATAAGTGCAAATAATAAGGGAGATAATGGGCAACCCTGTCGGGTACCTCTTTCGATATTAAAGGCTTCAGATTTGTATCCAGCATATTTTATATAGGCTTTGGGTTTATTATATAATGCTTTGATCCATGTTAAAAAGTGGGGTCCAAAACCCCATTTTTGTAATGAATATTGCATATATTGCCAGGATACTGTGTCAAATGCCCTCTTAATATCGAGAGATAGAAAACATAAAGGGATTTTCCGTTTTTTAGCAATATGTGCCAATAACACTGCCCTGCGTATATTATCGCCTGCCTGTCTATTTGGCATGAAGCCTACTTGATCTCTATGTATTAATTTTCCTATAATGCTATTGAGGCGTTTTGCTATTATTTTTGCTAATAATTTAATATCGAGGTTTAACAGAGAGATAGGCCGATAATTCACACAGGAAGTATCATCAGAAAGGGGTTTTGGGATCATACAAACAATTGCCATTAGTGTTTCTTGCCGAAAAGAATGTCCATCTAGAAGTTTGTTAAAAGTTTCAGTGAGAATGGGAGAGAGTATTTCTGAGAATGTTTTATAGTATAAAGCCGAGTAGCCGTCTGGGCCTGGTCTTTTGTTAAGTTTTAGGTCTTTTATGGCGTTAGCAACTTCATCTATAGTTATAGGCTCATCCAAACTGCTTTTTTGATTCTGAGATAACTCAGGTAAGGTTATTTTTGAGAAGAAGGATTCAGCTTCTGTAGGATTAAATTCATTGTTTGTCTTGTATAAAGTTGCGAGATGTGAGTGAAATTTATGGACTATTTTAACTGGATTACAAGTGTAAACATTTTTTGATAATTTCAAACGTATTGGTTTGAAAGATTTGTTAGTTGAATTTAATGCCCGAGCCAAATATGTACCTGGTTTGTTTGTATTCATGTAGAAATTGTGTTTGGAGCGTTTGAGGGATTTATCAACTGACTCAGTGAGAAATAGATCGTATTCCAATCTAGATTTTTCCAGATGAGATTTTGTACTCTGAGATGGATTATCTTGAAATGATATGTAGGCTGCATTAAAATTGAGTTCTAGTTTTTTTGCTAGATTTTTGCGTTCCCGTTTAAATAGTGCCATTTGTCTTTGTATTGTACCACACAAGACAGACTTATGAGCTTCCCACAGTGTTATTGGGGAGATGTCTGTTGTGTTATTAATTGATATGTATTCCTTTAAAGCTTGTTCAATGGCCATCTGATGTAGTGGGTGTTTGAGCATTATGTCCGGTAAGTACCACGTTGGGTCATGCGCTTTTGGTATGGCTGAGGCTATAGTAGTGTATACTGCATTATGGTCAGACCACGGAATCGGAATTATATCTGATGCAATAATTTCTGGTATCATTCCTATTGTTAGAAAAATATGATCTATTCTGGTGAAGGTTTGATGAGGGTGCGAGAAATAAGTGAATTTCTTTTTCATTGGGTTACTTTCTCTCCATGAATCTACCAGATTGTATTTGGAAAGAAGTTGAGAAAAAGGTAATCTAGAGGTTATTTTGGATGGTGTAAAAGGTGATTTATCTAGAAATGGGAGGAGAACCTGGTTCGAATCCCCACACATTATCACTGTTCCTATTTTGTGTGTATTAATCACTTGTAATATATGTGAGAGGAATGGTGTAGGTTGTTAGTTAGTAGCGTAGTAGGAAATCACCGTGATTGCTGTATCCATTATATAACCCATGAGTATCAGGTATCTACCTTCTGGGTCTTTAATTTCTGATGATAAGGTGAATGGTGTGGATCGGTGAAATGCAATTAGAGTTCCCCTTTGCTTGGTACAGGCAGAAGCCGTGTAAATTTGTTGATAAAAAGGAGAAATATATTTTGGAGTAGAATCTTTGGTGAAGTGTGTTTCTTGGAGGCATACTATGTGAGCCTTCTTGTTATGGAAAGTACGGAAGGCTTTGGTCCTTTTTTGAGGGACATTTGTTCCCTGAACATTCAGGGAAAGTATATTCAGTGGTGCCATGGCAATAGATCAAATAGTTTTGACTTACTTTTTGTTATGCAGAGCTGACTGCGCAGATCAACCTGTGTGGACTGAAGAGATGAATAGATAGAAAAGAAACCAGTGAATTCTGGAGTAAAGAGTAAACAAAAAACATATGAGATTAGATGATACATTGTATAAATTATTTTTTGCAAGTAATCACACTTTACCCGTGAAAGAGAATAAATATCTCTCTCAGGGGAATAAGTGCCTTCGTCACACTCCCACATAATATGGTTGGGAGAATGAGGAGGGCTAATGGGGGTACACGGATCTTCCGCTTACAGGATAGAAGTGCTATGTCAAAAGACATCAAAATGATGTTTCATTAATTGGAGTGCAGAATATAGTTTTTGTTGAAATTATTTATTCCAGGGTGGTTGTATATGGTTAGTCTTGCCCTAGGCTAAATAATTCAGTTAGAAAGGTACTGTTAATAACTTTGGTATTGATGAAGATAGTTTGAATTATTTTGGGATTTTAACCCTTTTAGAGTAAACAATTACATATTTTATTCATATGTAACTGTTTAGATATGTTAACTCATAAAATTGAGGTTGTATTGCTTCAGATTAGAATAAACAAAAACATAATTCTAGGAACTAGTTAGGTAATAATATATTTGTTTTAAGAAAAGAAAGAAAAAGCTTCCATTACTTCTGGATTATTGAACATATTTGTCCTAAAAAGTAATAAATCTATTGTTATTACCTGATAATATATAACTGAACAAGAATTTCCTTATTTCACTTATATATTCTAAGGCTATATGAATCAGAAGTAATAAGAAATATAACTGGAATGTAACATGATCCCACACAGTGTGTGACTATCAGAATGCAGTTACATTCAGTTATAAATATAGGTTTTTTATAGAGAACCATCTCTTAGTATAATAAATGAAGAGATATCAGGAATTAGGATGTCAGTCCATTGAATCTTCTTGGTCCATGGATGATGTGGCATAACGGCCTCTTTTGTGAGAATGGTGATTCCCATTTTGTTCTGAAATTTTCTGGGTGCTGCCTGAAGGTGAAGATGATGCCATTCTTCTGCGTGTGGGAGTGTTGCTGCTTGTGGGTTCTGTCAGATTTAATTTTAAAAGGGTTTGTTGTAGTTCATCTGCTGATCTGCTTCTGTAAATTGTACCTTGATAGTTAAATCTGACTGAAAAGGGGAAGCCCCATTGATACATAATGTTGTGGCGTTGCAGTTCCATTAGTTGGGGTTTCATGGATCGTCTTTTAGTAATAGTAAGTTGGGATAGGTCAGCAAAAATTTGATAATTGTGTCCTTGAAAATTAAGTTCCTTTTTTTCTCTTGCAGCAATTAGTATTTGTTCTTTCATTCTGTAATAATGAAATTTTGTGATTATATCACGTGGGGGTCCATCTTTCTTTTTGGCTGTGAGGGCTCTGTGTACTCTGTCCAGTTCTAAACGTTCAATAGGGATATCTGGCTTTAGTTCTTGTAATAGAGCAGTAATAGTAGATTGCAGGTCTGTCACAGTTTCAGGTATTCCCCTTATGCGCAAGTTTGAATGTCTGGCTCTATTTTCGTAATCTTCGAGCTTAGTTTGAAGTATTAAATTCTCTTTTTTTAATTGTTCCAATTCTGTTATATTTTCTTGGGTTGTAATTTCAATTTCATCCATTTTTATTTCTAAGGCTGCGGTGCGGTTTCCCAGCTCTCTTATTTCTTTGGTTAGGCTTTTTGTTATTTGGTCTGAGGTTTGTTTTAAAGCCTTATGAAGCATCTTTTCAAATTGTAATAATATTACTGGGGATGCTGAGGAGTCTTGTGGAGAAGTTTGTGAGAGGATTTGTTCTGTATCTGACTCAAATGGAGAGTCTTGCTGTGACATTTTCTGTCTGTGAGAGCGCCCTGATGCTGTATCTTGTGAGGTGACTGGAGCTGCTTCAGCTGCAGTGAGTGCCTGTGAGCTCTTTGTGAGGTGATTTTTATTTCTGCCACGGTTTCCTCCCAGTACCATATTTCCTGCCCAAACTTTCACAGTTTGTTCCCTGGGGAAAAAAGGTTCAAATGGATACCTTTTGAGCCTGCAGGCTCCGCTTTGTCCTTCTCTTCTCTCCTCAGCGGTGTGGAGCTCTAACAATGCATGTCTGCTCTGCTAGGCTCCGCCTCCTGCCCCCCCAATGAAGTGTTTTTTAATATTCATTTTTCTCATAAACTTATGTACAGTAATATATGCATCAAACTTACACAGAGGTCTCCTCAGACCACATTTGAGGCCTTGGTGCAAAATATTCATTTCTTTATGAGAGAGTATGGCTTCACTGATGTTAAGAACGCCACCTAATCTGTTACCTTCCTTCTTTTTCTGGACTCGGGATCCTGCTCTGCAACCTCTTCTTCTCTCCTTGGGCCTTGGGATTGGAGGTATTGTCCTATCCTTTGTGGATAATTTCTTCCTTGGGTTTCCCTGTACCCAGCATTCATTGGGGGGTAAGACTGGGGTGGCCAGCCCCTGTGAGATGAGGGACCCCGACCCCTCCGTTGTGTTCCCCTGCCCCCCAAAAAAGGACGGGGAGAGTAAATTCCATTCCCACTGCAGTGGTCCCCCAAGGGTTCATACCTATTAGCAGTGGGTATATGAAAAGGATCACAGTTATAGGGAGGAGTACTGGTATTTGGTCTAGCCTTTCCTCTAGTCCCTCTATTCTGATTTTTATTTCTTCTGTTAGGGGTCCTTGGGTTTCCTTGATGTTGGGGATTAATCCTGTTATACGGGATTTTAACTTGTCCCTGATGTTGATATTGGGGACCCACAGGAGTTATTTGAGGACCTACAGCCTGAGTAGGGGCTGCTGCGCTAACCAATTATTCATCTGAGGTCATTTGAATATTTACAGAGTTCTGCCATAAATAAATACTATTGGAGTTAAAATCTTTCAGATCCCTATAAAACTTTTTAACTTTTTTCTTTTGAGTCTCCCTATCTACCTTATCTAGTTTTTTGGTAATACAGTTCCTAAAATCCAAATAATGTTGAGATTCCTTAATTGGGCCCAGTTGTAACTGCAGCTGGCGAATCCTATCATCTAATTTGATCATTTTCTTTTTTTCCTTTGTAATATCAGATCTTGCAATTTAAGTCCTACCCCATTAAAGAATCCCAACCACTCATTCATAGACTCCAAGTCATCCAATCCATCAAGAGGTGTGACTTCCCATCTTAAGCTGCGTATTATAATTTTCTTTTTAAGATAATGTTCTATAGTGTTAATATCCCACCATGTGCGGAGCTGCTTCTCCAAAGCATTGGACAGGGCAATCATGACCTTATCATAATTGTCTTCAGCTGTAGGCTGATTATCAGCAGAAAACAAATTGTCCAGTTCAATGTGCCTATTGTTAATATATTGGAACGCGTCCATTGCAAGCTAGAGTAACAAAGCAACAAAATTCATGAAAGACAGAAGTTGTCAGACAAACCTGATTTCTTTTTATGAAGAGGTAAGTAAAACCTTGGACAGAGGGGTGGCTGTGGACGTGGTATACTTGGATTTTGCAAAAGCGTTCAATACAGTTCCGCACACATGGCTCATGTGTAAGTTAAAGTCTACAGGCTTGGAAATATCAGTTTGTAAATGGATAGAAAACTGGCTAAAAGACAGAATTCAGAGAGTAGTGGTTAATGATTCTTACTCTGAATGGTCTAAGGTTATAAGTGGTGTACCCCAAGGTTCAGTGCTGGGACCTTTACTCTAACATCTTTATAAATGATATTGGGTCTGGGATCAAAAGTAACATTTCTGTCTTTGCAGATGACACCAAGCTATGCAGGGGAATAACGTCCTTACAGGATGTCTCCAATTTACAAGCTGACATCAATGCACTGTCTGATTGGGCATCTATGTGGCAGATGAGGTTTAATGTTAAGAAGTGTAAAGTTATGCACTTGAGGGCTAAGAATATGCATGCATCATACATTCTAGGGGGAGTACAACTGGGGGAATCCGTAGTAGAGAAGGATCTGGGGGTTTTGTTAGATCATAAGCTCAATAATAGCATGCAATGCCAAGCTGCGGTTTCCAAAGCGAGCAAAGTCCTTTCTTGTATTAAGAGAGGTATGGACTATAGAGAGAGAGATATCATTTTGCCCCGTTCAAATCATTAGTAAGACCTCATCTGGAATATGCAGTTCAGTTTTGGGCACCAGTTCTCAAAAAGGATATCGGGGAACTGGAGAAAGTGCAGAGGAGGGCAACCAAAGTGATAAGAGGCATGGAGGAGCTCAGCTATGAGGAAAGATTAGAGGAACTGAATTTATTCACTCTTGAGAAGATTAGAATAAGGGGGGATATGATCAACATGTTCAAATATATAAGGGGTCCATATAGTGACCTTGGTGTTGAGTTATTCACTTTACAGTCAACACAGAGGACAAGGGGGCACTCTTTACGACTGGAGGAAAAGAGATTTCATCTCCAAATATGGAAAGGTTTCTTCACAGTAATGCCCCATACACACGGTCGGACTTTGTTCGGACATTCCGACAACAAAATCCTAGGATTTTTTCAGACGGATGTTGGCTCAAACTTGTCTTGCATACACACGGTCACACAAAGTTGTCGGAAAATCCGATCATTCTGATTGCGGTGACGTAAAACACGTACGTCGGGACTATAAACGGGGCAGTGGCCAATAACTTTCATCTCTTTATTTATTCTGAGCATGCGTGGCACTTTGTCCGTCGGATTTGTGTACACACAATCGGAATTTCCGACAATGGATTTTGTTGTCGGAAAATTTTATAGCCTGCTCTCAAACTTTGTGTGTTGGAAAATCCGATGGAAAATGTGTGATGGAGCATACACACGGTCGGAATTTCCGACAACAAGGTCCTATCACACATTTTCCGTCAGAAAATCCGACCGTGTGTACGGGGCATTAGAGCTGTGAAAATGTGGAATAGACTCCCACCAGAGGTGGTTCTGGCCAGCTCAGTAGATTGCTTTAAGAAAGGCCTGGATTCTTTCCTAAATGTACATAATATAACTGGGTACTAGCATTTATAGGTAAAGTTGATCCAGGGAAAATCCGATTGCCTCTTGGGGGATCAGGAAGGAATTTTTTCCCCTGCTGTAGCAAACTGGAGCATGCTCTGCTGGGGTTTTTTGTCTTCCTCTGGATCAACTGTGGGTATAGAATTGGGTCTATTGGATTGTACGATATTTTTTTTTTTTTTTATGGTTGAACTGGATGGACTTGTGTCTTTTTTCAACCTGACTAACTATGTAACTATGTAAATGAAAAAAGTGGAAAGAAATATAACTAGGCTCACTTATCTCCTTCCAACCAAGCACAATGAGTTTCCAAACAGATTAACACATGTTGGCACGGTGCTTAGTCACAATATAAGAGAAAATATAATCTGGCTGCCACTTAAACTAAAAGGTAAATAAATATGAGATACAACAGTCTGTCACATTAGACAAACAAATGTGAAAAGACACATAATATCAAAGCGGTGCTCCTGTCAAATTGCTGAGAATTGACACAATTGCATATAGGGTAAATGCACATATAATCACTAAACAGTAAATCGCAGATCTGACAAGTGGATAAACGTGAAGGTAAAGTTTGTGGCTAGCTTCATAAGTGAATAAAGAAGTGGAGATGGTCAGATAGTGCACCAATCACTGTATTCAAACCAGTGCTCCACACGCCCCTCTGGGGTTCAAACTCACCACAAAGTTGCAGATAATAAGCATTTATGATCTCCCACTGATTAACTGCTGGGCCGGCTTGAAAATCCACATCATCAGCGTATATAAGGAAAAAAGCCTCTACATAGAGTAGTACTATTTGCCAAAGTTTTTATTATTAGAGGTGTGTTGTCCAAGTTGCATAAAAAAAGCCTTGCTGTTTCACATAACTGCCGTCAATATCCTCTCATCCAGTGACTTGATGTCAAGTTTCAAAGCTGACAGTGTTCAGCCAAAGGGACAGAAATGGATCGGAAATGCCCAAAAGCCGTGCGGGAGACATGAATGGGCGTTTATTTCTTCGTTTCACTCTCAATTTAGAGAAGTTGAAAATATTTTTAATACACACTGGCATGTCTTGTTTTTGGATAGATCTCTGCCTACGGTTCTTCCAGCTAAACCAAAGTTTGTATACCGTAGAGGTCGTAGTTACGGAGATGCTGTAGTAAAAAAAGGTCCTTGACCCCCCCAGCCATCTTCCCACTTTTTGGGATCAGGAGGGGTTCTTTGCCTGCAGGAGATGTAAAGCCTGCAGGGAAGTGAGCAGACCGCTTAGAGGGGTAAAGACCTTTGTTTCCCCTTCCAATAACAAAGAGTTCAGGATTAAACAGTTTATGACATGCAATACGACACATGTAGTGTATGCCCCTAATTGCCCTTGTGGCTTATTATATATTGAAAGAACCAAACGCCTTTTGAGAATACGCGTAGCAGAGCACATTCACAATATATGCATTGGTTTTAAAGATCATAATTTATCTTTACATTTTAAAATCTACCATAATCAGAACCCTGCTGGTCTTAAATTTTGGGGTATAGACCACATTAAACCCTCATGGAGGGGTACCAATTTGGTGAGAGAATTATCCAAAAAGGAAACAGAGTGGATCTATTTAACAGATAGCCTTGCTCCTAGAGGGTTAAATGTGGATCTTGATTTGAACTGTTTTATTAGCGATTATTAATTTTTTAGATTTTTATTTTTTTATTCCATTTTTCTTGACACGGGCTGATTATGTTTAACGTTTTGGACACTGCATTTTTTATTCCGAGTAAATCCTTTTTTTCTAGTTATTCAGAAATAATAAGAGAGATTTTTTATTTTCTATTTTCGATATAAGTTTTACTGTGAATGATCCTAGTGAACATATACTTTATTTTAGTCTAGGAATATTAAGAGTAAAGCGTACCATCTATTTTAATGCATTTTAATGAATTTGTTTTATGTGTATAGAGTGTTGTGTGAGAGAGGTGTTATCAATAAAGATGTACATGATTTTTGTAGGTTTTGTGATCCTCTGACTTAATGTCGGTCCAACTTAGTAATCTATTTGACCTCCTTGTAACCTTTGGAACTCTCAGGTTGTGGAGTGCACCCATTTAACATGGCAACTGAGAGGGACACAAGGAGTTAACCATAGGCGTGCGCACAGGGTGTGCCGGGTGTGCCCAGGCACACCCTAATCACCCCATGTGCATTAGTGTTATCGCTCTGTGTAGCATCAGGAACATGGCAAAGATCTCCCTCTTACTGGCTCTGCCATAAGAGAAGTGTCTATGATCTTCTCTTTCACTGTGCCGGCAGGGAGATCAATGTGTCGGGGGCATATATATGTAGGCACATACACATGCATGTGTGTTTGAGCTTAAGGGTGCACACTCTAATGCAATAGGCTGCGCACACCTATGAAGTTAACACTAATTGTCTTCACACAACACTATTTATTCTGACACGCCATGCCATGAGATCAAACCCCTTTGATAAAGTCGGAAAGATGAAATCGATAGGGAACGATCTCATGGCGGATTGAATAGACCTACATATACTGTGCTTTATTATCCAGCATAGACTTGGGAAGGATTTGCACTGAGCGGCTCACTGGTTCACAGCGTCTCCTGCACGGCTTTTGGGCATTTCCAATCCATTTCTGTCCCTTTGGCTGAACACTGTCAGCTTTGAAACTTGACATCAAGTCACTGGATGAGAGGATATTGACGGCAGTTATGTGAAACAGCAAGGCTTTTTTTATGCAACTTGGACAACACACATCTTTAATAAAACCTTTGGAAAATAGTACTACTTTATGTGGAGCCTATCTTTTTTCCTTATATACGCTGATGATGTGGATTTCCAAGCCGGCCCAGCAGTTAATCAGTGGGAGATCGTGAATGCTTATTATCTGCAACATTGTGATGAGTTTGAACCCCAGAGGAGCGTGTGGAGCATGGGTTTGAATACGGTGATTGGTGCACTATCCGACCATCTCCACTTCTTTATTCACTTATGAAGCTAGCCACGAACTTTGCCTTCACATTTATCCACTTGTCAGATCTGCGATTTACTGTTTAGCGATTATATGTGCATTTACCCTATATGCAATTGTGTCAATTCTCAGCAATTTGACAGGAGCGCCGCTTTGATATTATGTGTCTTTTCACATTTGTTTGTCTAATGTGACAGACTGTTGTATCTCATATGTATTTATGTTTTGACTATGTTTACTCTGTTTACCTTTTTTATTATTATTAAACAAGTGTGATTTAACTGTACTCCTGTCTCAGTCTGATTCATGGTTTCTGACATATTCACAGCAAGGAAGCACTATCCCACCACTTGCCACCAATGTGATGGACCCCGGTACTCAAGAGGAGTATGTCCGCTGTATAAGCTTCCCTTGCTTGGTAACAGAACAATATCATATCCCGCACCCAGTCACTAGTCGGGACACATCGTAGGGTGGTGAAAAACATGTTTATTGAAACACAGGCACAAAGCGATATACACTCTGGGACAATCCCCCTTCTTTGCATAATGACACAGGGTAGGGTAAACTATATATTCAGTAACAGGAGACAAAGGTACATTTAAACTTTTCAATAAATAATTCAATCAGAAACTAAGGAACAACCAACATATACTATATGCTAATCCACACCTAAATAATAGCTGACAGTGGTATAACTAACATGAGCTAACTAACTAGGCACTTTAACCAGCCTAGGTGACCAGACCATTCGGCTCCTACAACCCTGAATACAAAGTACTATACAATACTCATTATTGCAAGTATAAACACATAGATGAGGAAACAGACAGAAACAATAGGGGATCCAATAAACAATGGGAGGAAGACACTTAGGCACACTATGGGAGAGACCTACTTACAATAAACACATTATGGCAGGCAACCCCAGTGGTTTGAGCTGATTACATTAACATCTACAGTCATTGCTATTTTGCGGTATAGAGGCCCCAAATATGTATATGTAACCTCCCGTTCCCAGAGTCTGTGTGTTTTGGGAAGATATGAACGTGAATCCAAAGCAAGACCACTCGAATGCCTCGTACACACAATCGCATATTCCGACAACAAAATCCATGGATTTTTTCCGAAAGATGTTGGCTCAAACTTGTCTTGCATACACACGGTCACACAAAGTTGGTCAGAAATTCCGAACATCAACAACGCAGTGACGTACAACACGTACGATGGCACTAGAAAGAGGAAGTTCAATACCAAGTGTGCCACCCTTTGGGCTCCTTCTGCTAATCTTGTATTAGTAGAAGTTTGGTGACAGACGATTCACGCTTTTCAGCCTCCTGCTTTTCTTATCGTTACTGCTCTTCGGTTTGTGTTTGTGGGTTCATATTTTTATTATGTATTTGTTTTTCAGTGCGTTCTTGTCCGCTCGTTTATGATTTTCAGCTCTGGCCTTTCTGTTTTTCAGTGCTTTCTGTTAGTTCGTTCTGACCAGCTGACCATTTTGAAGCCATGAGGACCCTCACCTCAGACCAGAGGGATTTATAACTACCATCTGGCCAGAGCCAGAAGAGTGGTGGAGAACGTTTTCGGGATAATGGGCAGCTGGTTCCACCTATTCCTTAGGCCAATCAACATGGCGGAATATAAACCTAACCATATAATCCTTGCATGCTGCATTCTACACAACTATTTAAGGAGAAATTCAATGAACTATGTGGCCTCAGTTGGGCCTGAAGCCGGACTTCAAGAAGAATCCCTGAAGGAGCTTGAAGCTGGCCGTCTTGGCTTGCCCCACCAAATCGCGAGTGAAGTAAGACAGGAGTATGTTGAGTACTTTGCGGGAAGGGGGGGGGGGCATTGATATGACAGAAACAGTTTAAGAAACATTTTATCAACAAATTTTGAGCTTAAACTGACAGAAGATTTTCTTTGATTTACTGCCTGAGTTTTTTTTCAGCTGTCTCCTAGGTTCTCCAATGGGCTTTTCTTTTTGGACATTTTCTTCAATAGTGCAAATGTAATTTATTTGATACATGAGGTGACAATCTCTTCTTCAGCTAACTATTATTATGTTGTGGGTCTGCTACACACACCTTGTTTTTGTTGTTAATGAATGTAGTGCATTACTGACAAAAATATTCATCATTTTCAGCACCATGAATGAATTTTGTGGAGTCATGAAAATGGCATAATTGTGGCAAATTTATAAAGCACTGTGGGAGTTATTTACTAAAGGCAAATGCACTCCAACACTTAAAAGTGCACATGAAACTGCACTGAAAGTGCACTTGTAGTGCAAAGTGGATTTGCCTTTAGTAAATAACCCCCATTGTCACTGTAAACACCAACTTACTACAAAAATTGCTATTGAGCATTGAAAGAAGAAGCCACACATTGTTGAGTAGAAAACATTTTTACTCGAAGCGCATTCACATGTGCATTAGAAAATGGTTTTTGAACAAACCAACATCTTTGGTGTATTTTTTTTTTTTTTCACATTGTAAAGATTCTTTTTTTTGGTTAAACAGGCATGTTTCAAAGCATAACATACACAACTCAGGAACTTACAAAGTTCAACTTTGATAAAGTGAAGGCAATATCAGACATTAGTATGTACAAACTGTGTTGATCTTGCCTTCATCAAATGGGGTGATGTCACCCCTGTAAAAGCCAAATTTTGAAGATGCACACAAATTGAGAGTCAAAATCGGGATTTCCCTCCTGATCCCATGCCTAATGTCAAAATGTGCTAGCTCCCATCATGGGGGATCAGTGGACGTGTTTCGGGGGTACTACCCCTTCCTCTCACCTAACTGAGTTGGGAGGAAGGGGTTGCACCCACAAAACGTGTACATTGATATCCCCTGATGGCAGATAGCATATGTTGACACACTGTGTGCATCTTCAAAATTTGGCTTTTCTAATACTTTACAACTTTTTTTAAATTCATAAATACACAATAAAATACAATAAAATGGTAATAATGTGTTATTTTTTTATTCTGCCTAAAACATCAATGTTCTTCATTTTTTTTAACATCATTGATGTTTTCCTTTATATTTTCTAAATCACGATTGCACCCCATTCTCTCCCCGATGAGGATCTGGGCACTTTCACTTGTGAAATAAGATTCTTCTTCCACAACATCCACATCACCTAAAAGAAAAAAATAAACCATGTATTATAAATATGCAGGCATAGATCTCTTACCTGAAGTTGTGGTCTCAGACACTCACCTGCTGTGGTGACAATTTCGCCCACTTCATAAACATCTCCCTCCGCATCCTCTGCTTGTGTTTTGGTGACCTTCTTTAGGAGGTGGGGGGTCCCTGGTGTCCTCAGATGTCCTGAGTCTTTTCTCCCCTATGTGAATAAAAAATAGGTATACTTAGCACACAGATATTTGATGCCAGAAATAGGAATATAAAACATTGCTTGGAAGTGTCGTACAATTGTCTGTTTTGGCAGAGTTCCAAGCTGAAGAACATTTTATTTCCTTTCTCAAGCAGGAATACTTTTCTTTTTCGTAAAAATATCACACATGGAGACACCCCTAGTATCTACTGGAGCACCTGTGTGGGACACCGAAAAAAGTTTGTTCTGGTGTCCCACAATAGTGCTTCTGCGTCCAGATGTGTAAACAGCTGCTGAGTGTCCACTCCTTACACAATCAAGTTTACATTTCATTGTAGCTACAAACCCATCTAGACAACAAACTTATTTTAATACAAATAAGCCTGAACAAATGTAGTTAACCTGTATCTGCCAAAAACATCTTAAAGTGGGCGAACGAACAATGTTTCCTACGACCGATTACTGTTCCCATGAACATCAAAGTAGCCATTTTAAAATGTACAACAGTAAAGAAAAGCACAGTAATGGGGCAGCACGAATGTAATAATATAAATAGGAACACATGACAAAATACTTACTTTTTTGCAGCACTCTTGAATCTTCTGTACGGATCCTGCTCCCTCAATTTCAGGTCTGACCAGCATTTCCTCAGTTGATCCTTGGATCGCCATACCCCAAAATTCTTCTGCAGACTCTTCACAACTTTAGGCCTTTTTCACATTTGGGTTTGGGTAAGGTCCACTCTTCCCTTCATAATCGGGCCTTTTCAAGATGTCCACCATCTCTACAAAGGACATATTTGAGGCCTTCAATCTCCTCCGGGATCGTGAGGTTCGGGGCTCCGGCCTTTTGTTGTTGCTGCTCTCCTCTACATGCACATGTTGTCTCTCCACCATGTGCTTTCCCACTGCGCTGAAAGAGAAGGGGCGGGGAATAGAATACAAAGAACGTCAGGGTTTCACGCATGCGCAGTGTATATAAAGCATAACACACGTGCATCGTATGTGCGATCTGTGAGCGGAAGATGAAGTAACAAAAGCGACGATCGTTATAACGAAGATACAATTTTAAGTTGGTGCATCAGTAGCCTATATTGCTTATAGATTGAGGCCTATTTTGTGTCAAGATTAGGAGAGTTTTGCCTGACATTAGGGTTTGTTCTGTGTTGTGTCTTGCAGAGAAAATGGATCTATTCAACAATGAGGACTTTATCCCCATATTCATTGATATGTACAGGGAGCTGCCCTGTCTGTGGCAGGTAAACCACCCGTTTTGATAACTAATTTCTGATTTCACAAAGTGTTTTACATATCAATAGACAGTAGTGGCCACAAATGATTGTGACAAGAATGAAAAATGCTGGGGTCAGAATTACAGTCGTTTCTATTTATTACCATTCAATTTGCAACAGTCATGAGCTGAAAATTGTGTTTGATGATTGATGATTTGATGAACAAAAAACTAAAACTATGTCCCTTTTTCATACACAGGAAAGTCTCAGCCAGGAGGAGGCCATGGAAAGTGGCAGCCAGGAGGTGGCAGGGGTAAGTGGCAGCCAGAATCCCAGGTCCCTCCCCTCGGCCTTCCACAAAAAGTGCCAGGAAGATGAGTAACCTGAAGAAGGCAGCAATTGGCCTATTTCTGAAGGCTACTGCAGCCCTCAGAAACCCCCCCAGTGTTCAAGAGGACTATGCCTACATGACAGCCTGCAAAATGCTGGAAATGGAGGAGGGCCAATGCCTCTTATGTGAGGAAATGATGTTACAAGCCCTAAATAAGGGGTTGAGGGGCAAACTCACAAGCCAAAGCCACATTTGTGAGTTCAACCATGGTCCTCCTCCTCCTCCACCTCCTGCTACAACTCCAAAACCAGAGCCACAGCCTGGAAGGAAGCATCTAAGGAAGACAAGAGTGTGATGGCCTGGGTTCAGTCTGGTCTGGCAAAACATGCAGGCTGTGTATAACCACAGCCTGGGGACATATATGTCATCTGCTGCTGTTCCTGATCTCTTGTAGTCCTGGACTGGATTGTGCTCCCTATTATAAGGACTCCTCAGGCCACCAATTTTTACTGTAAAACTATTGATGTCTGCCCTGGGGTACAAAGGCTTCGCAAATTTCACGAGTTTCTCCAGCGTTGCCTTCCTCTTTATTTTGTTATGACCCATAATAAATGGCTATTTATTTTTCACAAATACTTGCCTATGTGTTTTACTTCAAAAAGGACAGTTTGTTTGTGAGTAGGCAGGTACATTTAAAAAAATACAAGGTCAAATTAACAAGGGACACCAACCAACCTCCTTGAGGTAAAAAAAAAAATACAAGATAATAATTGTGTTGTGGTAACTTGACACACAAAATGAGAAATAATATTATGGAGAACACTAGAAAAATAAAAAATGCACATCTTGATAAAAAAACAAAAAAAATAAAAGAACAAAAAATAAACATTATGGAGATGTGACGAAAAACAAAATTAATATTATTCATGAGATCACAAGAAATAATAAAGAAATCAGTTTGTGAGAACTCTGTGTGAATATGAGCAGCAAAACAACTTAAGTCTTCTAAAATTGCAGCGTGATGAATGTGCTATCTCTATTACGAACGCTAGTTTTACCATTCCGAGCGCTTTCGTCTCGTAATTTATTTTGAGCATGCGTAGCACTTTGTGCGTCAGAATTGTGTACACATGATCAGAATTTACGCAAACGGATTTTGTTGTCGGAAAATTTGAGAACCAGATCTTAAATTTTGTGCGACGGAAATTTCCGATGGAAAATGTCCGATGGAGCCTACACACGGTCAGAATTTCTGACAGAAGGCTCACATTGAACATTTTCCATCGGAAAATCCATGTGTAGGAGGCAGAAGAGTCCCCCAGGCACACACATCCCAAAGAGTAGTGTTGCCTTAAAAGTCAGGACCCATAGTTAGTAGGCAAGAGGTCCTCATGCAGTCCACCCCAAAAGCCCCTGCCCTGGCTGGGTCTGTCAAAGTACGCTTTCCTTTTTACAGTCCCATGTGCAATGTGTCTTAAAATAGGGATGATACTTTATGTTCTTAGTGATAAATTTACTAAATCTAAAGAAATAAACAGGTGGATTGTGTTTTCTATCCTGTACAAGTACATCACATATCTTTGTCAGCTATCCATTCCGTAGTAAAACCTAAAAGGGCCACAGTTTAAAATCCGACAGGCCAAGGCTTCCTCTCACCTTACTCTTTTCTAAATGACTTAATATCATTCTGTGAAGTCTATTTCATTGCAAAATATCCTATTAGAATAAAGCAAAATCAAATCCTATGCCCTGACAAAGGTAGAAGAAGGTTAAGAAATAAATACAGTAACTTAGGGGCAATGACAGCCTTAAATAGATGAACATCTAATACGCTTAAGGGTAAGTTCTGATATTTGTTCAATTGATTAATCAATTTCATAATTAAATCACATGGCAAGTAGAGATTTATCAGATGAAAATGAAACTCTAAATACTTAATCTCTTTAGAAGCTGCTCTTGTGTCTCCTCAGTAAGCAGTAAATCAGTGTTATCCTTCAGTATAAAAAGATCCATTTTAACCACTTCTGGACCAAGCCTATTTTGACACTTGTTTACAAGTTAAAATCAGTATTTTTTGCTAGAAAATTACTTAGAACTAGTGCATATATCAAATGGTCTTTAAAACGCATTTTTTTCTGAAAAGATACACTTCACTGAACTAAACAGTTAAGTTAGCCAATTTTTTTGTATGTTGTGAAAGATGATGTTATGCCAAGTAAATAGAAATGGAACATGTTACAATTTAACCACTTCCATACAGGGCATTTTCACCCCCTTCCTGCCAAAGCCAATTTTTAGCTTTCAGTGCTGTCGCACTTTGAATAACAATTGCGCGGTCATACAAGACTGTACCCAAATGAAATTTTTATCATTTTGTCCCCACTAATAGAGCTTTCTTTTGGTGGTATTTGATCACCCCTGCGGTTTTTATTTCTTGCGCTATAAACAAAAGAAGAGTGACAAGTTTGAAAAAAACACAATATTTTTTACTTCTTGCTATAATAAATATCCATTTTTTTTTTAAACAAATGTTTTCCTCAGTTTAGGCCAATATGTATTCTTCTACATATTTTTGGTAAAAAATATTGCACTAAGCGTATATTTATTGGTTTGCGCAAAAGTTATAGCATCTACAAAATAAGGTGATAGATTTATAGTATTTTTATTATTATTTTTTTTTACTAGTAATGGCAGCGATCTGCAATTTTTATCGTGACTGCGATAATGCGGCGGACATATCGGACAATTTTGACACATTTTTGGGACCATTCACATTTATACAGCGATCCGTGCTATAAAAATTCATTGATTACTGTATAAATGTGACTGGCAATGAAGGGGTTAACCAGGAGGGGGCGCTGTAGGGTTAAATGTGTTCCTAAGGAGTGATTCTAACTGTGGGGGGGGATTCACAAGGGGAGGAGACCGATCGGTGTTCCTCTGTACTGGGAACACACCATCGGTCTCCTCCCATCTGACAGGACATGGATCTGTGTGTTTACACACACAGATCCACGGTCCTGCTCGGTTACCGGGCAATCGCGGGTGCCCGGTGGACATCGCGGACACCGGGCACGTGCACTGGGACCCGAGTGATGTGGCGGCACACGCGCCCCCTAGGGATCCTGGAAGGCAGCGCCGTTACATGACGGTGGCCCAGGATAACAGCTGCACCGTCCCGCCGTCATATGACGGTGGGCGGAGAGCAAGTGGTTAAAATTGCGCACACTCGTGGAATGGTGACAAACTACGGTACTTTAAAATCTCCATATGCTACACTTTAAAATGTGTAACAGTTACCAGTTTACAGTTACAGAGGTCTTTTGCTAAAATTATTGCTCTCACTCTGATGATCACAGCGATACCCCACATTTTGTGAATTGAACACTGTTTACATTTGCGGGTGTTACTTACGTATGCATTTTCTTTGGTGCACAAGCACACAGGGATGGAGGCACTTAAAAAAAAAATTTCTTATTTATTTTATTTTAGTTTTTTTAAACGGTCTCTTTAAAAAAAAATCTGATCACTTTTATTGCTGTCACAAGGAATGTAAACATCCCTTGTGACAGTAATAGGCGGTGACAGGTACTCTTTATGAAGGGATCTGGGGTCCCTCCTTTGCACTCATCAGGGACTCGATCAAAGCTGATCCTGGCTTTGTTTGGGATTCTGGGCCAGCCGGCGGACATGCCGGCTGGTTGCTTGGGTCTCCCGGTGGGACGGGAGACTCGGGCAGAGCAGTGGAAGGTGGAGGGAGGAGGGGGGATGTCTGGTTGTTATCACCAGAAATTATTGGTTGTTATCACCAGAAAGCCAAAAGCCAGCTCTAAAAAATGGTACCTGGGTAAAGCTTGAAGCTGCAGTCTTCACCCCGGTACAACCACTTCCTCAAAACAACATACAGGTACTTTTATTCAGGTGAATTGGTTAAGCTACAAGATTCATACCTAGAAATAGTTGGAGTTTTTAAAAGAACCATCTACCTAAAGCTACATATCCCTTGCAAACATAAATATATGCTAGGAACGATCGTCCAAACAATTGGCTTTAAAGTAAACAATCCCCTTAAGGCGTGTAAATGTGTATCACCACATTATTTGATCAAAACTATCCTCCTCTCTTTAGACAAATATTGACCGATCTGGATATATGATTTCTATCTCTTCCTTTATGGTTTGGGGGGAATACATTCATACAGAATGATTGTTTTGCCCAGAATATCATATATGGTATATCATACATGGTTAGGACCCTTCCTTTACCCATCCCCAAATGGGATCTGCTTTATATCTAGTTTAAAAATGTTTTTTTAACATGGGGCAATAAAAGACCTCAAATCAACAAAGGCCAACATATGTCCCCCTAAGACTCTGAGAGGCTTTGGAATGTGAATTTTCTTTGCTTATCATTAACCACTTGCGGACCGCCTAACGCAGATATACTGTGGCAGAATGGCACGGGCAGGCAAAATCGTGTACCTGGTACATGATGTGCCTCCCGCAGGCGGGGGGCGCATCGCGCCCCCCCAGTGCCCTAGGTGGTCAGCTTCGCTAGGGGAGTGATCAGAGGTGAGGGGGAGGCCACTCATTTGTGGCAACCCCCTCGCGATCGTTCCCCACGAATGAAAATCTTCCTCTGCTGCTGTAATGTAAACAGCAGCAGAGGAAGTGATGTCATCTCTCCTCGAGCCGATCTTTTCGTTCCGGCGCCGAGGAGAAAAGACATCAATGTGAGTTGCACCAACACTACACTTACAGTAGAACATGCAGGCACACTTTTCACCCCCCATCACCCCCCCCATCACCCCTCGATCACCCCCCTGTACCCCCTGTCACAGTGACACCAATAGCAGTATTTTTTTTGCATTGGTGTCAGTTTGTGACAGTTATAAGTGGTAGGGCAGTTAGGATTACCCCTCTTTAGGTCTAGGGTACCACCCTTTAGGTCTAGGGTACCCCCCTAACCCCCCCTAAAGTTTTAACCCCTTGATCACCCCCCGTGATTTTTTCCCTTCCCTCCTTATCGCATTAGGTTGATTTTTCCTTTGTATTTCTTGCAATCATTTATATGTACATAAACACCTTATATTAATATTTTACTTTATTCATATATATACTTACATTCTCTCTACATTTCCCCCCCCCCCTTTTTTTTTTTCTCCAATATGGCATCCAGTTTACATTTTTAGTCCCATATATTACATATCCCTCCCGTCACATAGTGTCTCTCATCCTATTAATTTTTGTTTTTTCCACATTCCCTAATCATACATTTATTTATATCTATCTATTATATTTATATATTCATTTATATCTATTCATTATATTTATACATGTATATCTATTTTGTAGTTCTCCATTTCTCCAGCATACATTCTTCTCCCCACATATATCATATATCTCTCCTGTAACATGGTGTCTCTCATTGAATTAATGAATCCTCTATTTCTTTTATATTCCCCGACCATATATTTATTCATATTTATTTATTATATTCATACATTTATATTTATTTTTCAGTTTTTCATTTTTTTCATCATTTTTCTCTTTATTTTCTACAATTTTTAATCATTTTTTACCATTTCTAAATCATATTTCTTATATTCACAGTTCTCTGTCTCATTCTCTGTCCCATTTCCTGTTTCCTTTGGTTCCTCCCCTTCCCCTCTGCATTATTCTGTGTCTCCATTCATGTTTCTGGACCCGCCCCTTGTTCTGTCTATATTAAACCTTCCCATGTATTGTGCATCCATGCTTGAAAAAGGAATGCGGCTATTCCATCCATCTATAGCTAGCAATTTCGGAAACGCGTCGCATGTTGATGATGTCACGGCTCGGCGCCGGCCTGTGTCTGCTCTCCAAGCCTCGCTTCCATCTTACACACACGGCCGTGTCTCTCCCCTTACCACACAAGGACAGCGCGATCGCTGTGGAGATACAGCGCAGCCCTGCCATCCAGCCAGACGTCCTTCTCCTTCTCTTTACTGACATTCATGCCATCATTGGACTGATCCTTTCCTCTTCCACTGGACTACTGACACCATCTTCCAGGGACATTGTATTACACCGGTGTGTGTATGTGCTCAGTCATCTGCACCCCTGCCTGCCTGGATTTGATTGTGCTTCAGCTACATTGATACAGCTTCTGCCTACAGTCCTGTGTTTTTCAGCTCTTCAGCCCTCATCATGCTCCTGTACATGACTTCTTCTACCTTCATGTGAGTGGATATTTTGTTTGTAATAAAGTGTTTTATGACAATTTCTCAGAGGCGCCCCTATTCCTTGTTTTTTCTTAGCTATTGGAATTCGCTTTTGGTTTCTTGGTGGCTGCCCTGACTGAGATAGCGGTTTTATATTACCAGTGTACACATCTGTACATCCACATTCCTGGACAATTGGGTACTACATTGTAAGGTATCTGCATATTGCGCCTTGTTACTTGTTTAACAATTTTGAAAAGAAAACAATATTTTTTACTTTTTGCTATAATAAATATCCCCAAAAGTTTTTTTTTTAAAAATGAATTTCTTCGTCAGTTTAGGCCAATATATATTTTTCTACATATTTTTGGTAAAAAAAATCGCAATAAGCGCAAAAGTTATAGCATCTGCAAACTATGGCAAAGATTAATGGCATTTTTATTATTTTTCTTTTTTCACTAGTAATGGCGGTGATCTGCGATTTTTTGCGGTACTGCGACATTGCAACAGACAGATCAGAGACTTTTGACACTTTTTTGGGACCATTGCCATTTATACAGTAATCAGTGCTATAAAAATGCACTGATTACTGTGTAAATGTCACTGGCAGGGAAGGGGTTAACACTAGGGGGTGATCAAGGGGTTAAATGTGTGTTCCCACAGCATGTTCTAACTGTGTGGGGATTGGAGTGACTAGGAGAGGAGCCATATCGTTTTTCCTACTTAGGAGGAAGAAACAATATGGCTCCTCTCCTCTTACAGCACAGGGATTTGTGTTTACACACACAAATCCCCGTACTGGCGCTCGTGCACACAATCGCGCATGGCTGGCGGTGATTGTGTCCACCGGCCACGTGCATTGGGTCCCCCGCCGTTCAGCCTCTGGTGGCCGAAAACAGGTAGGACGTACCCGTATGGGATTTCGCCCAGGAGAGCCATTGTGCCACAGTATATCTGCGTGACATGGTTGGCAAGTGGTTAAAAATTGATTCCACTTCTCTAAACTGTGAATGAAACCCTGAAATAAAGCCCCACTCCTGATTATTATTCTGTCTAATCAGTGCTGTTTCCCTTAGACAATCCTCTCTTGGTATTGTTAGTACCTCATCTACTATGTTATCTAAAAACTATGAGTTATGTCCCTTAGCCTCAAATCTATCTCTCAATACTTTTGACTGGGAAATAAAGTTGTCAGTCTGAGAGCAGTTTTTTTTCACTCTCATGATCTGACCCTTGGGAATGTTTTTTAACCAGAGTGGATTGTCACATATTGCACTTGTCGGCTTGCTTTTACAGATTCGTAGATTACGGCGTCTGCTGTGGTATGCTTTTGAACCTGGTGGAACTGCTCCAAGTCCATGGGTTGGTCAGACATGTATGTATTTACCTGCATATGAAGACAGTGGAAAAGGACAAATAGTTATTGTTGGTGGAGCTAATCCTGGTTGCTGCTTCTCTGATGCTCACGTTATAAATCTAGATACCTATGAATGGTATGGCCTGAACTGGGATGGTTTGTCACCACGTTATGAGCATGCCAGCTTTAACTCAACTGGAAATCCAGGGAGCATGTGGGTGTTTGGAGGAGCAACACAGGCAGAAAATCAAAATAGCATTCAAGTAATAAACCCAGGTCCTGCCTACTGATCGCCTATTGGATGGAGCAACCCTGTGTGTTTCTGGCTCTTCACTGAGAAGCCGTGGTGTGATGCTACTTACCATTGATTGTCAGGCTACCTACAAGCTATCCAAAGCTTGCCGTCTGGTAAGCGTTTAGCACATACGGTGGTGGATCTTCTCACAAGTCGCTGTCTGTGTGACCGATTAACCTCACTTTTATTTGGTTTGAACACTTTTTGGATGATTCTATTTACGGATTCTTCATCATTTCTACATTTTTCACTGTTGGGACTAATTTTTACTACCCTTTTATGTTTTTATCACCCTTTTATGTTATTGTTTTTTGGCACTCATATTGTTTATTCTTTGGGTCCATCATGGATCCTCGGTTTATATTTATCGATATAATTTTTATATATTGTACTCATTTTCTGTAGCGCTGCTCACGTTTTTATAATTATTATTCTATTTGTGTATATCTCACATTTTTGAGCTGCAGCTTTTTTACAATTTTTCCTTATCAGGTAGCGCGGTATACACATTTTTTTCTGTTTTACAAACTGTTGTGATCCGTTGGTTTGAAAAATACTTTTGTCTCTAATTTATCATTCTGATGGTATATATTAACACCTAAAAAAATTATTTCCTCCTTACTTCACTGAGTTGTTAGTTTAATGTTATTATTATTCACATTTAATTTCTGAATAAACTGTTGGAGAGATTCTGTTGATCCTACCCATATGAAAAACAAATCATCAATGTATCGCTTATAAAAGATTAGTTCTTCTCTTTTTATACTGAAAATGATTTTATCATCCCATTCTCCCATAAAGAGGTTCGCAGTAATGGGTGTAAATTTCGTGCCCATAGCGACACCTCTCTGTTGGGAGAAAAAATTGTTACCATACCAGAAATAATTGTGGCCTTAGCAAAAGTCCAGTACATTTCTCAAAAAAACTTTTTGATTATGTGGAAGGTCATCTCTCTGACTTAAAGCCAAATTCAGGTCCAAAGGTGCATCTTCATGCTGTATTATTGTGTAGAGAGATGATACATCAGCAGTTACAAGAAATACCTCTTCTTTTCCTGCTAAATCCACATCCTGCAGAAGATTCAAAAAGTTTTTAGTGTCCTCAAGATAGGCCCTAGTTTGTACGACTCTTTTTTGGAGAAACTGATCTAGATATTACCCCATACTGGACATCACTACACCAATACCATTAACAATAGGTCTAGCTGGAGGATGTAAAGAATCTTTGGGTATTTTTGGAAGGGTGTAAATTGTCGGTATGCAACTACTGCTGGGTACTAGGTATTTCCTTTCTTTATTAGATAAAACGCCTGTTCGGTAACCCAAATCAACTAATATCTCCAGCTCTTCTCTATATTGGGAGGTTGGATCCCTGTCCAATTTCCTATAGGTCTCAGAGTCGGAGAGCATTTCTGAAATTTGATCATGATAGAAATCTTTTGTCATAATAACCACTCCTCCTTTGTCCACAGGCCTTATTATTATCTCCTTTCTTTTTTCCAACATTTCAATTCCTTCCTGTATATGTCTGGCATTTTACATTATTTTTAGGAGCCAAACGATCAAAATCATGTAAGACCAGTCCCTTAACCACTTCAGCCCCGGAAGGATTTACCCCCTTCCTGACCAGAGCACTTTTTACAATTTGGCACTGTGTCGCTTTAACTGCTAATTGCACGGTCATGCAATGCTGTACCCAAGCAAAATTTGCATCCTTTTCTTCCCACAAATAGAGCTTTCTTTTGATGGTATTTGATCACCTCTGGGGTTTTTATTTTTTGCGCTATAAACGGAAAAAGACCGAAAATTTTTAAAAAAATTATATTTTCTACTTTTTGTTATAAAAAAAAAATCCAATATACTCAATTTTAGTCATACATTTAGGACAAAATTTATTCAGCCACATGTCTTTGGTAAAAAAAATGTCAATAAGCGCATATTTATTGGTTTGCGCAAAAGTTATAGTGTCTACAAACTAGGGTACATTTTCTGGAATTTACACAGCTTTTAGTTTATGACTGCCTATGTCATTTCTTGAGGTGCTAAAATGGCAGGGCAGTACAAACCCCCCCAAATGACCCCATTTTGGAAAGTAGACACCCCAAGGAAATTGCTGAGAGGCATGTTGAGCCCATTGAATATTATTTTTTTTGTCCCAAGTGATTAAATAATGACAAAAAAAAATTTACAAAAAGTTGTTACTAAGAGCCCTTTCACACTGGGGCGGTGCTTTAACGTTGGTATGCGGCCGCTAGCGGGGCGGTTTTACCCCCGCTAGCGGGCGAGAAATGGTTAAAAGTCACCTCAAAGCGTCTCTGCAGAGGCGCTTTGCCGACGGTATAGCCGCGCCATCCCATTGATTTCAATGGGCAGGAGCGGTAAAGGAGCGGTATACACTCTGCTCCTTCACCCCTCCGAAGATGCTGCTAGCAGGACTTTTTTTACTGTCCTGCCAGGAATTAAGGCAGCGGCACTTTCGGGTCGGTTTGCAGGCGCTATTATTAGCGCAATAGCGCCTGCAAACCGCCCCAGTGTGAAAGGGCTCTAAATGATATATTGCTCACACAGGCCATGGGCATATGTGGAATTGCACCCCAAAATACATTTAGTTGCTTCTCCTGAGTATGGGGATACCACATGTGTGGGACTTTTTGGGAGCCTAGCTGCGTACGGGGCCCCAAAAACCAAGCACCACCTTCAAGATTTCTAAGGGCGTAAAGTTTTGATTTCACTCCTCACTACCTATCACAGTTTTGAAGGCCATACAATGCCAAGATGGCACAAAACCCGCCCAAATGACCCCATTTTGGAAAGTAGACACCCCAAGCTATTTGCTGAGAGGCATGTTGAGTCCATGGAATATTTTATATTTTGACACAAGTTGCGGGAAAGTGACAATTTTTTTTTTTGCACAAAGTTGTCACTAAATGATATATTGCTCAAACATGCAATGGGCGTATGTGGAATTACACCTCAAAATACATTCTGCTGCTTCTCCTGAGTACGGGGATACCACATGTACACCCTTAGAAATCCTGAAGGTGGTGCTTGGTTTCGGGGCCCTGTACGTGGCTAGGCTCGTCACGTACAGGACCCACGTACAGCCACATACAGGGCCCCGAAACCAAGCACCACCTTCAGGATTTCTAAGGGCATACATTTTTGATTTCACTCCTCACTACCTATCAGTTTTGAAGGCCATAAAATGCCAAGATGGCACAACCCCCCCCAAATGACCCAATTTTGGAAAGTAGACACCCCAAGCTATTTGCTGAGAGGCATGTTGAGTCCATGGAATATTTTATATTTTGCCACAAGTTGCAGGAAAATTACAAACTTTTTTTTTTTTGCACAAAGTTGTCACTAAATGATATATTGCTCACACAGGCCATGGGCATATGTGGAATTGCACCCCAAAATACATTCTGCTGATTCTCCTGAGTACGGGGATACCACACGTGTGGGACTTTTTGGGAGCCTAGCCACGTACGGGGCCCCGAAAACCAAGCACCACCTTCAGGATTTCTAAGGGCGTAAAGTTTTGATTTCACTCCTCACTACCTATCACAGTTTTGAAGGTCATAAAATGCCCAGATGGCACCAAACCCTCCCAAATGACCCCATTTTGGAAAGTAGACACCCCAAGCTATTTGTTGAGAGGCATGTTAAGTCCATGGAATATTTTATATTTTGACACAAGTTGCGGGAAAGTGACAATTCTTTTTTTTTTGCACAAAGTTGTCACTAAATGATATATTGCTCAAACATGCCGTGGGCATATGTGAAATTACACCCCAAAATACATTCTGCAGCTTCTCCTGAGTATGGGGAGCCTAGCTGCATATGGGGCCCGGAAAATCAATCACCGCCTTCAGGATTTCTAAGGGCGTAAATTTTTGATTCACTCCTCACTACCTATCACAGTTTCGAAGGCCATAAAATGCCAAGATAGCACAACCCCCCCCCCCCCCAAATGACCCCATTTTGGAAAGTAGACACCCCAAGCTATTTGATGAGAGGCATGGTGAGTATTTTGCAGCTCTCATTTGTTTTTGAAAATGAAGAAAGACAAGAAAAACATTTTTTTTTCTTTTTTCAATTTTCAAAACTTTGTGACAAAAAGTAAGGTCTGCAAAATACTGACTATACCTCTCAGCAAATAACATGGGGTGTCTCCTTTCCAAAATAGGGTCATTTGGGGGGGGGTTGTGCCACCTGGGCATTCCATGGCCTCCAAAACTGTGATAGGCAGTGAAGAGTGAAATCAAAAATTTACGCCCTTAGAAAGCCTGAAGGCAGTGCTTGGTTTTCGGGGTCCCGTACGCGGCTAGGCTCCCAAAAAGTCTCACACATGTGGTATCCCCATACTCAGGAGAAGCAACAAAATGTATTTTGGGGTGTAATTTCACATATTCCCATGGCATGTTTGAGCAATATATTATTTAGTGACTACTTTGTGCAAAAAAAAAGTGTCTTTTTCCCGCAGCTTGTGTCACAATATAAAATATTCCATGGACTCTACATGCCTCTCAGCAAATAGCTTGGGGTGTCTACTTTCCAAAATGGGGTAATTTGGGGGGGGTTTGAACTGTCCTGGCATTTTATGCACAACAGTTAGAAGCTTATGTCACACATCACCCACTCTTCTAACCACTTGAAGACAAAGCCCTTTCTGACACTTTTTGTTTACATGAAAAAATAATTTTTTTTTGCAAGAAAATTACTTTGAACCCCCAAACATTATATATATTCTTTAAAGCAAATGCCCTACAGATTAAAATGGTGGGTGTTTTTTTTTTTTTCACACAGTATTTGCGCAGCGATTTTTCTAACACATTTTTTTGGAAAAAAACACACTTTTTTAAATTTTAATGCACTAAAACACACTATATTGCCCAAATGTTTGATGAAATAAAAAACATGAAATTGCGCACAAACCTGCAGTGGCGAAAAACTAAATACATTTTTAAAAGCCTTTAAAAGCCTTTACATGTTACCACTTTAGATTTACAGAGGAGATCTACTGCTAAAATTACTGCCCTCGATCTGACCTTTTGCGGTGATACCTCACATGCATGGTGCAATTGCTGTTTACCTTTGATGCCAGATCGACGCTTGCATTCACCTTTGCGCGAGAGCAGGGGGGGACAGGGGTGCTTTTTTTTTTTTTTTTTTATTATATTTTTGCTTTTTTATCTTATTTTTAAACTGTTCCTTTCATTTTTTTTTTTAATCATTTTTATTGTTATCTCAGGGAATGTAAATATCCCCTATGATAGCAATAGGTAGTGACAGGTACTCTTTTTTGAAAAAACTGGGGTCTATTAGATGCTAGATCTCTCTTCTGCCCTCAAAGCATCTGACGACAACAAGATCGGTGTGATAAAATGCTTTCCCAATTTCCCAATGGCGCTGTTTACATCCGGCGAAATCTAAGTCATGAAATGCTCGTAGCTTCCTGTTTCTTAGGCCATAGAGATGTTTGGAGCCACTCTGGTCTCTGATCAGCTCTATGGTCAGCTGGCTGAATCACCGGCTGCATTCTCAGGTTCCCTGTTGGGACAGGAGAGCCAGAGAAAAACATGGAAGACGGTGGGGGGGATTCCCTCCCACTGCTTGTAAAAGCAGTCTAGAGGCTAATTAGCCACTAGGATTGCTTTTACATGAAAGCTGACCGCTGGCTGAAAAGAATGATACCAAGATGATACCTAAACCTGCAGGCATCATTCTGGTATAACCACTCAAAGTCCAGAAACATACCAGTACGTTGCTGGTCCTTGTTGGGCATATATTGTAAACTTTTTTTTCATGCAGCCTGTGGGCTGAACAAAAAAAAGAGATTGATCGGTGGGTATGCCCACCATTAGAATACTTCCCTTCATCCATCCACTTCTAATGATGGGCATACATGCACCGTATATATATGCCGAAGCATGGGGGCATCCTCCCACAAAAGGTAGGAGCAAATCGCTCCTCCGCCCACTGCTGCCCCCACGCTTCGACATATATGCTGAAGTATGTAACTGTGGTGGTGAAATCACCTCAGACAGCGCTGGAGTCACGGCTTTATATATCGTGGGAGCAAACGCTGTTGCTGTCAAGATGAATAAATCCGCGCTGCAACTGAATGGCGTACCTGCTAAGCAAATGATGGTTAACAATAAAACAAAGTAACATTACAGTATAACAGTAAGACTTACCATACCTGCAAAGCATATACAAAAAATAATAGTAAAAAATAAAACATTTAACGCAACCTGTGCCTAAAATATATATATGCCGAAGCATGGGGGCATCCTCCCGCAAAAGGCAGGAGCAAATCGCTCCTCCACCCACTGCTGCCCCCACGCTTCCGCATATATCCTGAAGTATGTAACTGTGGTGGTGAAATCACCTCCGACAGTGCTGGAGTCACGGCTTTATGTATCGTGGGAGCAAACGCTGTTGCTGTCAAGATAAATAAATGCGCTCTGCAGCTGAATGGCGTACCTGAAAACCAAAAAATGGTTATCAATAAAACACAGTAAACAGTAAAGTATAAAAAATTGCATATCTGAAAAGCAAACATGGTAAAACATAATAACAATAAAACATTGCAGAATAGAATACAGTAAAAAAGAGCAGAACAATAGAGAGAGAATAGAGAGAGAGAGAGAACAATAAAATGACAAGTATTTTTGTTTTTTTATTTTATTTTTTTTGTGTTTTTATTTTTTTAATTTTTTTTATTTTTTTACACTTTTTTAAGTAACTTTAACTTTTGTAACTGGTACCAGGTTTGGGTCTCTCAAAATGCAAAGGCATCTTGGGAGACCCTGTGAAAGTGTGTCCTAGTCTGTGCAGTGCTGTACCCTACGCTAATACGCAACTAGTGAATGGTAGCATTCAAAACATTCACCAATGCATAGACCAGGATTGTCAGGACAGGAGGGACAATAATACCGGTTGTCACGCCTATATCCGCGCTTGCTGCAGACACGACATCTTTTTTGGGGGGCTCGTTGGGTAGGGGTACTCGGGAGGACATAAGGAAAATGCCTCTCATGCAGCCGGCTTACTGCATTTGGTTGGGGAAGGTGAGGTGGAGCACCTCCTGGAAACAGAAGGGTTCGGACGATCTCTTCCTGGAATTTAAGGAAGGATCCAGTCTGTCCTGAAGCTCTGTATAGCACATGAGCGTTCAGCAAAGCCATTTGAAATAAATAGACACTTTCTTGTACCAGCGTCTGGCCTTACGGGCAACTAGGTATGGCACCAACAATTGGTAGTTGAGGTCCACCCCTCCCATATTTTGGTTATATTCGTGGACACAGAGGGGTTTCTCCACAACATCATTCGCCGTAGTAATTTGGACCGTCGTGTCTGCATGAAGGGAGGTAAGAACGAAAACATTCTTATTATCCCTCCACTTCATAGCGAGCAAGTTATTACACTGCAAGCAGGCTCTCTCCCCCAGCCTAAGACGGGAATCTACAAGCCGCTGGGGAAAGCCCCGGCGATTAGGTCACACAGTGCCACATGCTCCAATCTGTTGATCAAAAAGGTGACTAAAAAGTGGCACGCTCGTTGTCCACGTACAAGTGGTACCCCTTTCCGAATAAGGGTGACACCAAGTCCCACACAATCTTGCCAGCTCTTCTTATGTAGTCAGGGCAGTTTGTCGGCTCTACGTGACTATCTTTGACCTCGTAAACCATAAAACTACATGTATAGCCTGTGGCCCTGTCACAGAGCTTATACATCTTGACCCCGTATCTGGCACGCTTGCTGGGAAGGTACTGTTTGAATGACAAGCGGCCATAAAATTTAACCAGGGACTCATCAACGCAGACAACTTGATGGGGAGTAAACAAGTCTGCAAAGCGCTGGTTGAAGTGGTTTACGAGGGGCCGAATTTTGTAGAGCCAATCGTATTCAGGGTCTCCACGAGGATGACAGTGTTCATTGTTGTTGAAGTGCATGAACTGCAAAATCTGCTCGTATCGTGCCCTGGTCATGGAGGCAGAGAACAAGGGCACATGGTGAATTGGGCCAGTGGACCAATATGACCGCAACTCATTTTTTTTTGGTTATGCCCATGTTGAGGGAGGTCCAGAAAGATCTTAAATTCGGAGACTGTAATTGGTGAAAAACAGCCAATAAAAATCCATTGATGTCAAATCAACTGTTTCCACCTGAATGCCGGGTTGGCCAGTGAATGGGGGAAGTACGGGTGCTGCAGAAGTGGTGGGTTCCTAATTCGGATTGGCGAATGCAGCAGGAAGGGCACTATGGGCACGACGGGCCTGTGTTCGTCTAGTGCTTGCCACCTCGCCAGCTTGAACTGCACTTATGGGACTTGCCACGTCACCACGTGATACTGCAGTGCTGGATGTAAGACCACGTTGTACTAGGCCCCTGGTGCTTGCCAGTTCACCAGAAGGAATAGCGGCGCTAGTACTGCTCTGCTCCATATGAGGGACCTTTGGTTCTTGCACTTCAAGGACAAAAGAAGAAGATTGGGGTCTGGTACGCCTGACCTTGGCAGGGACCACAACTTCGTCATCAGAGCTATCTGTCATGGAGCCGCTGTCGCCTACAGGATCGTATTCTGAGCCTGAATCTGACAGATGAGTGACTTCCTCTTCACTATCTGTCATGCTCAGAAACGTGTAGGCCTCTTCACTAGTGTACCTTCGATTTACCATTTTGGGCTCTAAATTTAGGGGTACACTGGTGAGACTCACAGGAAAAAAAGCTCCTGACTGTTAGCGACTGATTCAAAACGCTACCAAAAAACTGTTAGCGATCGCAGGGATCAGACCTGACTCTGCGAACGCTGCAGTTATGTGTGCTTAGTGTTTTGTAAGTGTCAGTGATCGATCGATACTGCACTTGGGTTGGCTGGGCAGGGATGGGCCGAGGGGCAAAACGCAGGTGCTAGCAGGTATCTGGGCTGATCCCGCTAACACTGTGTTTATGGGAACCCTAAACTGCTGGGGACACTAGTATAGATCTGATTGGATCAGATATTGATCCGTTCAGATACTATAGCACTAAGGGAGGTGTATGCTGCGTGCGTGAGTGTTAGCAGTACTGGCGCTAACCTGACACTGTCTGGGGCGACGCAGACCTTATCTGACCCTAAAAACGTAACTTATATCACCTCCGGGCAATTAGGGGGTTAAACCTTTATTAGGTAATAAATGGTGGGTGCCCTGAAACTATAATAAACTATAATAAACAAACTAACTAACCAGCGTCACCCTAACACTTATACAGTGATCACTGGTGAAAGGGTTAACTAGGGGGCAATCAGGGGGTTAAAACCTTTAGTAGGTAGTATATGGGGGTCCCTGTCACTATAAAACGCTGACGGCGAACCTATATACTTACCTCCCTAACTAGCGTCACCTGTGTCACTAATACAGCAATCAGAAAAACGATCGCTTAGTGACACTGGCGACGGGGGGTGATCAAGGGGTTAACCTTTATTAAGGGGGGTTAGGGGGGTACCCTAGACCTAAAGGGGGGTACCCCAGACCTAAAGGGGGCTAACCCTAACTGCCCTAACACGTATAACTGTCACAAACTGACACCAATGCAAAAAGAAAAACTGCTATTGGTGTCACTGTGACAGGGGGTACAGGGGGGTGATTGGAGATGATCGGGGGGTGATGGGGGGTGAAAAGTGTGCCTAGTGTGTTCTACTGAAAGTGTAGTGTTTGGTGCACTTACTTGATGTCTTCTCTCCTCGGCGCCGGAACAAAAAGACCGGCTCGAGGAGAGATGACATCACTTCCTCTGCCTCTGTTTACATTACAGAGGCAGAGGAATGATCTCATTGGCCGGGAGCAATCGCGAGGGGGTGGCCACGAATGGATGGCCTCCTCCTCACCTCTGATCGCCGGGCGAGAAATGCCGACACCTCGGGCACCGGGGGGTCCGACTGGACCCCCCGCCCACAGGAGGCAGATCACGTACAGGTACGTGATTCTGCCTGCCCGTGCCATTCTGCCGACGTATATCGTCGTGAGGCGGTCGGCAACTGGTTAAACTCTTCCAAATGCTGGTTAGTAGGGATGAGCTTCGAGTTCGAGTCGAACTCATGTTCTACTCGAACATTGGCTGTTCGCAAGTTCGCCGAACAGCGAACAATTTGGGGTGTTCGCGGCAAATTCGAATGCCGCGGAACACCCTTTAAAAGTCTATGGGAGAAATCAAAAGTGCTAATTTTAAAGGCTTATATGCAAGTTATTGTCATAAAAAGTGTTTGGGGACCCGGGTCCTGCCCCAGGGGACATGGATCAATGCAAAAAAAAGTTTTAAAAACGGACGTTTTTTCAGGAGCAGTGATTTTATTAATGCTTAAAGTCAAACAATAAAAGTGTAATATCCCTTTAAATTTCGTACCTGGGGGGTGTCTATAGTATGCCTGTAAAGGGGCGCATGTTTCCTGTGTTTAGAACAGTCTGACAGCAAAATGACATTTGGAAGGAAAAAACTCATTTAAAACTACCCGCGGCTATTGCATTGCCGACAATACACATAGAAGTTCATTGATAAAAACGGCATGGGAATTCCCCACAGGGCAACCCCGAACCAAAATAAAAAAAAAAAATGATGTGGGGGTCCCCCTAAATTCCATACAAGGCCCTTCGGGTCTGGTATGGATATTAAGGGGAACCCCAGCCAAAATTTAAAAAAAAAATTGACGTGGGGTTCCCCCTAAATTCCATACCAGACCCTTCAGGTCTGGTATGGATTTTAAGGGGAACCCCGCGCCAAAAAAAAAAAAAATAAACGGCGTGGGGTCCCCCTAAAAATCCATACCAGACCCTTATCCGAGCACGCAACCTGGCAGGCCGCAGGAAAAGAGGGGGGGACGAGAGTGCGGCCCCCCCCCCTCCTGAACCGTACCAGGCCACATGCCCTCAACATTGGGAGGGTGCTTTGGGGTAGCCCCCCAAAGCACCTTGTCCCCATGTTGATGAAGACAAGGGCCTCATCCCCACAACCGTGGCCGGTGGTTGTGGGGGTCTGCAGGCGGGGGGCTTATCGGAATCTGGAAGCCCCCTTTACCAAGGGGACCCCCAGATCCCGGCCCCCCCCCTGTGTGAAATGGTAAGGGGTTACTTACCCCTACCATTTCACTAAAAAACTGTCAAAAATGTTAAAAATGACAAGAGACAGTTTTTGACAATTCCTTTATTTAAATGCTTCTTCTTTCTTCCTTCATCTTCTTCTGGTTCTTCTGGCTCTTCTGGTTCATCCTCCGGCGTTCTCGTCCAGCATCTCCTCCGCGGCGTCTTCTATCTTCTTCTCCTCGGGCCGCTCCGCACCCATGGCATGAGGGGGGAGGCTCCCGCTCTTCTCTTCATCTTCTTCTTCATCTTCATCTTCTTCTTCATCTTCTTCTTCTTCTTCTTCTTCTCTTCTTCATCTCTTCTTCCTTCTTCATTTCTTCTGCGGGCCGCTCCGCATCCATGCATGGAGGGAGGCTCCCGCTGTGTGACGGCGTCTCTTCGTCTGACGGTTCTTAAATAACGGGGGGCGGGGCCATCCGGTGACCCCGCCCCCCTCTGACGCACGGTGAATTGACGGGACTTCCCTGTGACGTCACGGGGAATGCCACAGGGAAGTCCCGTCATGTCCCGTGCGTCAGAGGGGGGCGGGGTCACCGGGTGGCCCCGCCCCCCGTTATTTAAGAACCGTCAGACGAAGAGACGCCGTCACACAGCGGGAGCCTCCCTCCATGCATGGATGCGGAGCGGCCCGCAGAAGAAATGAAGAAGGAAGAAGAGATGAAGAAGAGAAGAAGAAGAAGAAGAAGAAGAAGATGAAGAAGAAGATGAAGAAGAAGATGAAGAGAAGAGCGGGAGCCTCCCCCCTCATGCCATGGGTGCGGAGCGGCCCGAGGAGAAGAAGATAGAAGACGCCGCGGAGGAGATGCTGGACGAGAACGCCGGAGGAAGAACCAGAAGAGCCAGAAGAACCAGAAGAAGAAGAAGATGAAGGAAGAAAGAAGAAGCATTTAAATAAAGGAATTGTCAAAAACTGTCTCTTGTCATTTTTAACATTTTTGACAGTTTTTTAGTGAAATGGTAGGGGTAAGTAACCCCTTACCATTTCACACAGGGGGGGGGCCGGGATCTGGGGGTCCCCTTGGTAAAGGGGGCTTCCAGATTCCGATAAGCCCCCCGCCCGCAGACCCCCACAACCACCGGCCACGGTTGTGGGGATGAGGCCCTTGTCTTCATCAACATGGGGACAAGGTGCTTTGGGGGGCTACCCCAAAGCACCCTCCCAATGTTGAGGGCATGTGGCCTGGTACGGTTCAGGAGGGGGGGGGGGCCGCACTCTCGTCCCCCCTCTTTTCCTGCGGCCTGCCAGGTTGCGTGCTCGGATAAGGGTCTGGTATGGATTTTTAGGGGGACCCCACGCCGTTTTTTTTTTTTTTTTTTGGCGCGGGGTTCCCCTTAAAATCCATACCAGACCTGAAGGGTCTGGTATGGAATTTAGGGGGAACCCCACGTCAATTTTTTTTTTAAATTTTGGCTGGGGTTCCCCTTAATATCCATACCAGACCTGAAGGGCCTTGTATGGAATTTAGGGGGACTCCCACATCATTTTTTTTTTTAAATTTTGGTTCGGGGTTGCCCTGTGGGGAATTCCCATGCCGTTTTTATCAATGAACTTCTATGTGTATTGTCGGCAATGCAATAGCCGCGGTAGTTTTAAATGAGTTTTTTCCTTCAAAATGTCATTTTGCTGTCAGACTGTTCTAAACACGGGAAACATGCGCCCCTTTACAGGCATACTATAGACACCCCCCAGGTATGAAATTTAAAGGGATATTACACTTTTATTGTTTGACTTTAAGCATTATTAAAATCACTGCTCCTGAAAAAACGGCCGTTTTTAAAATTTTTTTTTGCATTGATCCATGTCCCCTGGGGCAGGACCCAGGTCCCCAAACACTTTTATTGACAATAACTTGCATATTAGCCTTTAAAATTAGCACTTTTGATTATTCATGTTCGTGTCCCATAGACTTTAACGGTGTTCGCGTGTTCGAACGAATTTTTTTCCTGTTCGCATGTTCTGGTGCGAACCGAACAGGGGGGTGTTCGGCTCATCCCTACTGGTTAGCCGCATTCAACAGGTTGAACAGTGATTTGTTTCTCAAGCCACTGTCTGCTACCCCTGAAGTGTGGCTATTGGTATTCACAGGATTCAGATTACTACTCAGAAAATATTTTATAAAATTAAGCTTCCCATGTGCTTGTGTATATCTATTTACACGTCAAATTTACTAATGGGCCTTTTCATTTCTATTAATGAACAAGCTACTGCTCAAGTTAATTACAATGGAGCTATAACTGCATTAGGCAATGTATTAGAAAAACAAGTGAGAACCTGGTGGGATATATGCACTTTAGAACATTTCATCAAAGATAAAATAATAAGAAGAATTTTAAGATGGGAGGTGATACCTCAGGATGGACTGGATGACCCAGGTTCTATGCAAGAATGGTTGGATTTCTTTAACCCCCTACCCACTGGGCATTTAAACCCCCTTCCTAACCAAAGAATATATATATATGTGTTGAATGCGCTACTCTATATCACACCACTCTGTTATATTCCAAACTTACACAATCATTAAATCTCCCCCAAAAATCTTATGCTGCATACAATAGTACCCAAATTACTCACCCTATATGGGTGTACTTTACATAAATTATAACATGAATATATAAAATATTTTTGTGCATGACATATATAACCAAACTAAATGTCCATAATCATGTGCAAAAGTGCAATATGCAATAATTGCCAAGATCTCTGCAATATATATATCCGTGACTCTTCGTGACCCCTTCACCACTTTAGTGCCAAGAATACCACCACCTGGATTGGCCACTCACCAGATGCCGGTTAAACTGCGCCTTTGGTTCATTTATATGGGATAACCACTCCTCATACTCCATAATAATGCTGACCCCAATGCATTATATATAGTCCATATTCTCCTCATGAGAAAAAGACAGCGATCATAGCGCAATATGTAAAAACTATTTTATTAGTACTCAGTTTAAAAAGAAAGTATT